>NC_056735.1:1313614117-1313909117 GCF_019279795.1 Protopterus annectens | reverse complement strand
AGGGGTATAAAAGAACCAGCCGACGACATTTTCTTCAGTCTTTCTTGCCGCGCGGTGCCCGAAGCAGAAGCAGTTCGCAAGTGCTGGTCGGCCAGCTCCTGAGATTACGAAAAATTTGGAAAACCGAAGTCTTCTTAAAAGCTAAGTACCCCGTTGGGGAAACTTTTTTCTTGCCTCAGACCAATGTCAGACAAAGTTAATAATTGTATTTCTTGTGGGAAGCAAATACCGCATAAGGATTTTCCATTCCCTCTGTATACCTTGTTTAGGCCCAGACCACGACGTCTCAGTCTGTCACTGTTGTGCTACTTTCAACAAACGCACTATTAAGCGTTGGCGGAGTTCGCCCAGCATTTTTTTGGGAAAGCTTTTAACTATACCATGTCGTCGGATACTCCGACACCGGTTTTGTCTAAAAACGCAAAGACAAGGACCGACACTCTAGGTCCGCGGCCTCTACCGACACCACGCCAAAGCCGACTACACATGGTCCGGTTCTCAGTGAGGCACCTATGCAGCCCCTGATTACCAACGACACATCTTTGGCGGTGTCTCCTGTACCCGAGGTCGCAGGCTCCTCGGCCCACACCCCGACTACAGATACCGAAGCCACTCTTGGCATTGAAACACAGAATGTGGACAGGTCCACCTCCACTCAAGGTGTCGTCAGACCTTCCTCTTCTTTCTCCATCAAGGCCTTCACCAAGTCTAAAGCAACCATGCACCCTAAGAGACCAGTTACACAGGGCCCATATCCAGGCCCTATGCCAAAGAAACAGATGCTTAAAATGGCTAAGGATTTAATTACTCTAATCAGAGGTTCTCGGCCACCTCCGGACAAAAGGCCCAGAGTGGAGGAATATTCCCCCTCCTCTGATCAGGGCTCCATTATTTCAGAACACTCTGATGATCAGGAACAGTCTTACTCCCCTTTTGAAGACTCTGATGCAGAGGAGTCTATTCCTTCTGTATCCCCCCCTGAGGATTTCTCATTTGGGGAAACTTTGCATACCTTAAGGGAACACTTCCACTGGGAAGGCCAGGATTATTCAGATTCCAAGAAAATGCTCAGGGAATTTCTTTTGTTACCCCAGCACAGGCCTCTGGCTATACCTCCTGTCTTGGACATCCTAGATGATGTTTACTCGGAGGCCTGCCTTAACACGGACTCTCTACCTCCAGCTCCAGTTAAGCCTGACTGGTACTACAGGGTTCCTGACTCACACCAATTTCTTTACAAAAGCCATGCTGCTGACCTAGAAACCATCTCACAGGGACCCAAGGGAGTTAAGGCTTCCATTGCCAAAAATCCATTGCCTTCCGAGAGAGACTCCAGATCCTTAGAAAGGTGGGGAAAAAAGGTATATACCTCGGCTACCTTAACCATGAGGGCCTTAAACTGTCAGTTTCATATGCTAAAATACCAACAGTTTCTGTTATCTCAATTGAAAAGTAAAATGTCACAACCTGAACAACCAGACTTGAAGGAGTTGCAGGATTTGATGCATAGTGCAGAACAAGTGGGTAAACATACCTTACAATGTGGTTTTGATGCTCTAGAGGCCTCATGTAGAGCTGCTGTTACAGGCTCAGTCATACGCAGGCATGCTTGGCTCAAGGAACAAACCTTGCCTGATCATGTCAAAGCTAAATTACTAGACGCCCCTCTTCAAAAGGATGTACTATTTGGGGCAAATGCTGAGGAAGTATTACGGAAAATGGAGGAAAAAGCTAAATCAATGCAAACTGTGAAAGAATTTCTGCAGGTTCAACCCCCATGTTTTAGTAGAAATTGGCCTTCCAAAAACTGGTACTTTCCTGCCACGGACAGACCCCAAAGAGACAGATACAGGCGCCCGAGGGGCAGAGGACAATCCCAAGGATCGTATAGAGGCAGACAATGGCAAGCTCCTACACAAAGAGGTGGTGAGGACAACTCACAATCTTTCAGAAAGCAAACCCAATGGCTTTCCCCTTTGCAGGCCAACCAGGTCTCAAATGGCAGCCCCCTTAGGAGGAAAGCTGGCACTATTCTCAAAAAATTGGCATGTTGTCACAAAGGACAAATGGATTCTGGACGTTATAAACAGAGGCTACAAATTCCATTTTCATACCCTTCCAAAAATGAGAGGCATGCCAAAACTGACACACAATCAAAGGGCAGAGGCACAAAAGCAAATTTCAGATCTTATAAACATGAAAGCTATTCAAGAGGTACCTACACACGAAAAAGGTCAAGGTTTTTATTCCAGGCTATTTCTGGTGCCAAGGAAGGGAAAAGATTGGAGACCTATTTTGGATCTTTCCATCCTAAACACATTCCTACTCGTACCAAAATTCAAGATGCTCATTCTACAGCAACTTCTTCCCATGCTGGGCAAGGAGTCTTGGCTGGTAACATTGGACCTCAAGGAGGCATACCTGCATGTCCCAATCAGACAAAATTGCAGAAGATACCTCAGATTTCTTGCAGGTTCAACCCATTATCATCAATTCTCTGCATTGCCCTTTTGCTTATCTACTGGGCCCAGAGTATTCACGAAATGCCTGGCATCAGTAATTGCCTACTGCAGACTTCAAGGGATACAAATATACCCTTATTTGGACGACTGCCTGATCCAAGCAGACAAGCAAGCACATTCTTCTGAAACATCTGGCTTATGTAATATTGTTATTAAACTCTCTGGGATACACAGTCAACAAAGAGAAATCAAGGCTAATACCCTTTCGGAATATAATTTTCCTGGGTGCCAATTTGGACACAAACACCCAGATGGCCTACCTCACGCCAGAGAAGCAGGGGCAACTAATTCAATGTTTCAGAACACTGGCAAATTGCACCAGGCTGACTGCAAGGAAAATCCTGCAGGCTCTGGGATTCATGGCATCTTGCATCTTGCTAATCCCATATGCAAAGCTGCATATGAGAAAACTACAATGGTACCTAAAAAACATATGGTCTCAACACAGCCACAGTTTGGAAACAATAATACCACTACTTCCATGTCTGCAAAAGTAATTTCTGTGGTGGGCTCAAGCATGTCAAACAAACACAGGTCTTCCATTCAGCAAGCCTCAAGCAAATCAAGTCATCACAACAAGACGCCTCAGACTACGCCTGGGGGGCGCACATGACAGACTGGTGCATTCAGGGCAAATGGTCCCAAAAAGAAAAGCACCTTTACATCAATCAAAAAGAAATGCTAGCAGTAATAAATGCTATTATAGCTTTCAAGGACCTTCTACAACTAGGTCAACTATTGATAAGAATGGACAACAACACAGTTATGTGGTACATAAGCAGGGAGGAACACATTCCTATCTCCTTTGCAGACTGGCCATATCACTTTGGAACATGGCCATGGACTTACAAATGGAACTACAAGCACAGTACTTGCCAGGCAAGGAAAACACGCTGGCAGACAACCTAAGCAGGAATATAACAGATCCACACGAATGGATGTTGCATCCAAAAGTTTTTACAGAAATAATCCAAGAATGGGGAAGGCCAGACATAGATCTCTTTGCCTCCCACAAAAATCATCAATTGACAAAATTCTGCTCGAGGACCTTCCATCCAAAGGCCTGGAGAGTGGACGCTCTCTCTTTCAGTTGGACATCAATGACAGTTTATGCCTTCCCGCCTCTTCCTCTGCTGCCCAAAGTCCTATTGAAGACCAGAGCAGACAGACCAAAGATGATCCTCATTGCTCCGGACTGGCCAAGGCAACACTGGTACCCACTCCTGAGGAGCCTGACGCATTCCCCTCCATGGACCCCGCCTCTGCCTCCTCTTCTGACTCAGCACAGCTTCAAAACTCAAGTCAGCTAAAATCACTCAATCTAGCCGCATGGAAGATTCCTTAGCATCACAGCAGGCCCTACTCTCCAAGGAGGTACAGGATGTCATTTTGGAGGCCAGAAGACCATCAACTAGAAAAGCTTACTCCGCAAAATGGAAACGTTTTTGTCTGGAATGAGAAAAAGGGCCAGAACCCTGGAAAACTGAATTTACCTCAAATACTACAATATTTGGCTGAACTGCTAAGCAGTGGACTTTCGTTCTCCTCAATCAAAATCCATGCCTCAGTCATTTCTGCAGAATACAACACTGATCCCCCTTTATTCTCTCACCCTCTTTTAAGACAGTTCCTCAGAGGGGCTAAGAATTTAAGACCTCTAAGGAAACAACCAATACCTGCTTGGGATCTAAATTTCATTCTGGAAAAACTGACTTTGCCTCCTTTTGAGCCAGCTGCCTCATCAGATTTGCAATATGTGTCCTGGAAAACAGCTTTCCTTCTGGCTATCACTTCAGCTCATAGAGTTTCAGAACTACAGGCTCTCATGGCTGTCCAGCCTTTTATCATCTTCCATCAGGACAGTGTTTCCTTACGAACCAACCCGTCCTTTATGCCTAAAGTGGTATCCAGGGTAGCTTTAAATCAGGCCATACATTTACCTACTTTGTATCCCAATCCTCAAAACAAAGGGGAGAGATTACTACATTCCTTGGACATCCACAGGCAACTGCGTTATTATTTGGACAGAACAAAACCTTTCAGAAAATCAGAACAGCTCTTTGTGGCCTGTGCGGTAGGAGCTCAAGGAAAGCCAATTTCCAAGCAGACAATCTCAAAATGGATAGCCCACTGCATACGCTTTTGCTATTCCTTTCATGGCAAAACTGTTCCTACAGGCATTAGAACTCATTCCACCAGGGCCACAGCCACCTCTGCAGCCTTCCTCAGAGGAGTTCCTACCAAGGATATTTTGGAAGCAGCCACTTGGAGTTCTGTGCATACCTTCTCCAAACACTACAACCTACCATTATACTCCAAATCTAGAGCAGGCTTTGCCACTGCAGTCTTGCAGGGCATTTTGGCTCCTCCTAGTTCCACCTAGTGCCTACCACCCCTTTCTTAGCTTTGGGATTCTATCCATCTGTTATGACTGCAGCTGTATGCACGATGAATATAGTACAGTTTTGTACCTACCATAAATGTAGATGTTCGAGTGCTAATACAGCTGCAGTCCAGGTTTCCCTCCCTCCTTCCCCTCTAGGGGTATTCTTTTATGGTGTATTTGCTTGCAACTACTGTTTTTTTGATTATATTGCATTGCATTACTTCATAATTTTATGTATTGCCTTCCTTCTGGGGGCACCTGACATCTGGGGCAAGAAAAACTGAAGAAAATGGTGTCAGCTGGTTCTTTTATACCCCTGTCGCACTGACGTCAGGGAAGAGGCGACGACAACCGATGCCGGACCTAGACTTTGGAATTCGGCCGACCGAGGACCCGCCTGACGGCAGGAGAACCCATCTGTTATGACTGCAGCTGTATTAGCACTCGAACATCTACATTTATGGTAGGTACCAAACTGTACTTTTTGTCTATTGGAAGGAACTTTTCCAACTTAACTCTTGTCCTCTTTCCCTTCCAGATAAATTCCTTCAATTCTATTGTCCACCACTTCTCCTCTGGTCTCTGGCTCATAACAGTATTCCTGACCATATACAAGATTAAAGGGACTAAAAGCTGCTTATATCTTACTGTCTATAGCCATAGTTTCCACTTTTTCATTTTTTTGTAGTTTTGGTTAGTCTCTTTCCGCTTATCCTTAGTTTCATAACAGAAGCCTTTTTAATCCGTACTCCTAAATGCTTCATCTTGTGTCTCCATAAATATGGGAATTGCTGAAACAATTCATGTGTGGGTACTTAATTTATGGCTATAGCCTTTGTTTTATCTTCATTAATTTTATATCCTAGAGAGACTTGAAACAATCTCAAAATGTTCCACAACATTGAGATGCCTTTTTCTGGGTTTATTACGTTCATAATAATGTCATAAGGAAATAGTCACATTTTCTTGATTACCAAACCAGTTATATCCTTGTATTTGAGTCCCTAATTTTCTTCACCAATGTCCCTAAATATAGCAAATAACAAAGGGAAAGAAGACACCCCTGCCTGGTTCCTCTGATTAAATATATCTTGTCTGAAAGGAGCTTTCCCACTTTAATTCTTGCCTCTGAATCTTCATGTATCCTTTTATTTAACCTTGTTTTTGTATCATGGAGTGCAGATGTTCCCAATGCCCTACTTCTAAAATCCCTGTTTTTTTGTGCATTAAGACCCACTAACAGAGGCATTTTCTTTAATATTCTGCTTCTGTTTAGTTCATCATTGTTCTGTTAATGTTGTCAAATGTTTGCTTCCCCTACACAAAACCACAATGATTCATATCTGTCAATTTTGGCAACACCTTTCGCCATTCTTTTAGCTGGTATAGATATATGAACACTTAAAAAATTACAATGAGTCTGTATAAAGCTGGGTGTGAAGGGTCTTTGCCATCTAGCCATCACTGCTGATATTAGATCTTCCTTTCCTTTTAAAATACTGTTAAACAAAATCTTTCAGATCTTCACACTTTTTATGTCATCACTTCCTATCTTAACTGTTGTTGAGCCTAGTCTGTCTCTAACCCTGACATAATTAAGTCTTCCATAAATTTGTACGGTTTCTTAGTTTCCACATTTCTCTGCTTTATACAAATTTTCATAAAACTTCCAGAGTTATCTCTAAAACTTGTACATGATCTCTGGCTGTTTTTCTTTGATGACCCTTTCAATGTTCTGTTACTAAGTTGTTGTGAAAAAAGTTTTTCTGGTCTGGAGTTACCAAAAAAAATAGTTGTTTAACTGCAATCTTTCTAAACTCTGATATATTATCTGCATGTTACCTTATTTTCTGTTTAGCCCTCTGCATTTTCTCCTCCTCTTGTTCTGTGATTTTTGTCAGTGCTATATGTTTCTGTTTTGTTTTGACCTATTTTTTAAGCTTCTTTTTCATTTTATTGCATTCACTAAGTTCTGAAGATATTTCTATCTTTCCTAATAACTCTTCAATAATTTCCACTACGCATTCCTTAACATTCCTGTCTTGACAGGTATGTGGAGAAAGCAACAACTTCATTACCCTGCATTTTTATCATAGTTTTATTTGTGTATGATGAGAAATTATTGGATTTGTTGAAGCTTTCAATTAAATGTACATGTTCATGTTTGTAATATTGGCCCTTCTAGGTCCCCCTGAGACATCCTAACTATTGCAAATAAACTTCCAGTCCCCACCTGTAAATAATAATCCCTGCTGAAAGATTATTTCTCCCAAACTTTTCTTAAGCTCTATAATAGCATTTTTTGGTGGAATATAAATACATGTCAGTGTAGTCCTCCTCCCTTGCAGATAGCACCTTACTACCACAAATCTACAATTTTTGCCTTTGTTTCTCCCTCCTTTATCGCTATTGGAGACCCTCTCACAATTAGTATAATTACTCCCCTTTTCCTTTGTCTCTGATTCTGCAGACTGGCCATTCTGAAATTCTCTGTCAAATTCCCATACTAATTTTTTTCCAAATATATTTTTTGCAGCATTGCTATTTGCACTCTGCATTTCTTAATATAATTGTGTACTCTTTCCTTTATTTGTACCTGTAAGGCAATTCCCATTCAAGAATATGTACAGCATGGCCATCATGATAAAAAGCTATTGTTTCCATTTATTGTAACAGTTTTATGAATCTGTATTTCCGTCTTTTGTGTCACGTGCATATACTAATATGTGGCAGGTTATTTTTTGTACAGTTGTTTGTTCTCATCTCCATTTGAACCCATGTCACAGTTTTCAAGACTTTTGTTTTAATGAAAACCCTCAGACAAAAAACTAAATGCAAAACTTCTGCATCCCATATTAACTTGGAATAAATGCACAAAATTATGTACATCTTCAAAACATGAAGTTTAACTTTCCTGAAGAGAACAATTGCTTGAAATTGATGGCTGCATATACAGACATTAACGTAAAATTAAGGTTATCTGTGCTAAAGTGCATGCTACAGCTCCCACTTATACTGATTACTGTATGTTCTTTATCTCTCTTCCCTCCCACTTAGCCAGTGCATTTTTCTATAGGGCTTTCTTTAAATAAAACTAAATTGCATTAAAGTTTTAAGGCAACTAGGGAGGTTGTTACCTCTTATTCACTTCCCTTAATTTCAAACATTTTTTTCGCTTAACTGCTTGCCAGTGTACCTTTTAAATTTTACATTTCCTTTAGCAAAGAATAGCAGAATCCTCAAGATTATGCTTGCACCTGCAGACAACTTCTCTCCATGGAAATGTACTCAATGGTGAGTCTTTTGTAAATTTCCTTCAGAAAAGAATGCACAGCTTCAGTTAGCTGCAGAAATCTTGAGTCCACTAAACATATGCCAGTGGAAAACAAACAAGCGGATATCTTTGCAGTTTAAGAAGTTTAGCTTTTTCATGATTTTCATAATTTTGTCATTTTTAAAGCTTACATACTTACAAAAACAAGAAAAACGGCTTACTTACAAAAACACCGGTGTACAAAACACCTGTTTACAGCTTAAACACCCGTGTACAAAACACCTGTTTACAGCCTAAGCCAAATGTAATCTAGACATTTCACTCTCTGTAAAATGAAATGAGAAAATATCCTAATTCCATGTGTAATATAATCAGTGCATTTTATACTCAAGCCCCACCCCTGCAGCCCAAGATCATAGCATATGAACAGTAAATAGTTTTAAAACTTTTATTTCTTACAGAATAAAAAGGTACTTGCTTACTTTAATAATTATTCCTGACTACACACTACACAAAGCTGTTTTACTGTATGTAACCTGCAGTTTATATTGTGAAATGTTTTATGCAAGTAGTAATTGGAACAAAATATTTTACATGCAGTTAGTTTTTCCCCTTTTAGTGTCCTCTTAAACATTCATGATATAAAGTGGGGTATATGCTGTACATTCCACCGGCAAGTTTAACAAAGTCAACAAAAGTCTGGTGTTTTTTAGCTACATTTTCTTGCAAAACCATGTTTCACAAATGGATAAGATGCTTTATAGTCTTCCATTTATTCACTAATTTCAGAGTTGCCGGTCTTCTTCCTGTTCCTCTCCATCTCCCAACACCAGGCTCTGCTTCAAGTCCAAGGTACTGCTGTTTCTTCTGATTAAGCCCTATGCCTTTTTTTCTGTCTTTCAAGCATTTTCCTTTGGAACATTGAACAAGTGTTACTAGCAAAGTCTCTCAGAACCTTATCATCAGAAGAATGAGAAGCAGACTCCCCTTCTACTTGCTGACTCACCTTTTGTTGGATAATCTGTATTTCTTCCTTAGCCTGATCTGTGTCAGAAATGACTTTGATCCTTCAGGCAAAAGCACTTTTAAACTGCTGTACCTAGCACTCTTGAATCTCACACCTGCTCTTGAAATTCCCTGATTGCTGGGATAAATTTGCTTCTGTTCTGCCTGGTGAGTAATGAATAATTTTCTACAAACACTCTATTGTCTCCAATTTTTAATACTTTGCCCTGCTGCCGCAATTTTGTCAGGATAAATTTTCTGCTGGTATGATTGCATCTTTACTAATATAGGTTTTGGCTGCTTTCTCATGGACAGGTTTGGGGGTATACAATCAATATGTCCTTTCAGTTAACAAATTCTGCTATGGAACACAGACCAGCTGCTTAATTGTGCTTTCATAACCTTAATCCAGGCTGTTCCTTCCACTTTCTGTGGTACAGTAGAAGATCTTGCGTTTCTCTGTGTGCTCTGTCTTCTACCTGTACTATTTTATTAAACATTTCTTCTTGAGACCTTATTCAGCCAGCTTTTTATTCAACCTCTGATATTTGTGGTTTTCAGTTAATATGAATGACTAGTTAAAGCAGCTTCTATTTTTCCACCCTTTTTACATCAATACATTCTTTCAGTGTTTCATTTATCTGGAGTCAATTTGATTTTTTTTCCCCTAAATTTAACCGGAAACCATCTCTTGAACCAAAGCTGAAACTTTAACTGCTTTTTGCTGAACCACTGCAGAATCCTTCCCACTTTTTCAGTGTGTTTTGTTTTTCTTTTCTGGTTGATTTTTCTTTCAGGTTTTCCAAATTTTATTTGCTGGTATCTAGGCAGTGTATATTTACTAGCCAGTAACCGAATTTTGCCAAGAAAAAAAAATTCAAAGGCACTTATTTTTCCTCAGGTTCTGTTTTCACACTGGGAAAGCTGAATTTATGGTGTTGATAGTGTGCAGCCGTCTTGGAAGTCCACTACATTTCCATTTGTGTTGCAAAAGTGGACTGTGATAAGATTGTGTTATGGGCCTTTGTATACAATGGAGGTTTGAAAAAATACCTTGATCACAGATGGGCAAGTGAAACAACTAGAGATACAACTATTGAGGTACAAGGTAAAAATTGCAATATTTTAATACTGAGACTAATGTCCGAGTTGTAGGTTATGTGTTGGGGAGTGTTGTAGCACCTGCATGCCAACATGATTTGGCAGTGAAAACTGCAACAAGTTGTGAAATAAGTTGAAAAAAATTCACTAATTATAATGGTGCTGCCAGTGCAACTAGTGAGCGTTGAAAAACATGGTGGGTAATTATGAAAACCGAGAGATATTAATATTTTGATAGAGCAGTTATGAATGTTGGCATTAATATTGAAGTGAGTAGCTGTGAATATTAGCATTAATTTAATATTGGAGTGAATGTTGTGACTTGGGCAAACAGATGCTTCAGTCATGTAGGCAAAGTTAAGGCACACATTTGCCACTGGTGTTTGTCCTGTAACATACATGGTTTTACCGATTTTTCCAACAGTTAAAAACAGGATTAATGTTTTATCTATAGTTTTCAGTTTTTGTGCAGTATCATGGAAAAACAGTTTGATGCCGAGGCTTACCTGTACAGAGACTGCCTTACAAACCCAGAGAACAGGACCTTTAGTTTTCTAGTACCATAGTAAGAGAAAAATCTGTTAGAAAACTGCTGCTTACTCTAGATTTCGTCATCTGGTTAGCTCAGATCAGAAACACTTTTTTCTTCCTTCTGCTTTTTCCATTGGTTGAATAGTGTGTTCCACTACTTTGACTTTTTTCTGATTAGAAATCTTGTATATCCTTGGGTTTTTATTTTGCCTAATACATTAAGGCTTATGGTTTCTGAGGATTTTTCACCTTTGAAGTGTTTATTTTGTGGCCATTTGTGAATGTTTAACTGAGTTTCTGTACTCATCATCATCTTTCGGCTTTTCCCATTAGGGGTCGCCACAGCGGATCATCTCTTTCCATTTCTTCCTGTCCTCTGCATCTTGCTCTGTCACACCAACTGCCTGCATGTCCTCTCTCACCACATCCATAAACCTTATCTTAGGCCTTCCTCTTTTCCTCTTACCTGGCAGCTCCATCCTTAGCATCTTTTTCCCAATATACCCATCATCCCTCCTCAGCACATGTCCAAACCAACGCAATCTTGTCTCTCTTGCTTTGTCTCCAAACTGTCCAACATGAGCTGACCCTCTAATATACTGATTCCTAATCCTATCCATCCTAGTCACACCGAGTGCAAATCTTAACATCTTTAACTCTGCCGCATCCAGCTCTGACTCCTGCCTTTTTGTCAGTGCCACTGTCTCCAATCCATATAACATAGCTGGTCTCACTACCCTCTTGTAGACCTTCCCTTTCACTCTTACTGGTAACCGTCTGTCACAAATCACTCCTGACACTCTTCTCCACCCATTCCACCCTGCCTGTACTCTTTTCCTCACCTGTCTTCCACATTCACCATTACTATGAACTGTTGATCTCAAGTACTTAAACTCATCCACCTTTACCAACTCTACTCCCTGCATCCTCACCATTCCTCTACCCTCCCTCTCATTTACACACATATATTCTGCCTTAGCCCTGCTGACCTTCATTCCTCTGCTCTCTAGAGCATATCGCCACCTCTCCAGAGTCTCCTCGACCTGATTCCTACTCTCACTACAGATCACAATGTCATCTGCAAACATCATAGTCCACGGGGCCTCCTGTCTGATCTCATCTGTCAACCTGTCCATCACCACTGCAAATAAGAAAAGACTCAGAGCTGATCCTTGATGTAATCCACCTCCACCTTAAATGGATCTGTCACTCCCACTGCAGTCCTCACCACTGTCACACTACCCTCGTACATATCCTGTACCACTCTTGCATACTTCTCTGCCACTCCCGACTTACCACAACTCTTCTCTAGGCACCCTGTCATATGCTTTCCCCAAGTCTACAAAGATACAATGCAACTCCTTCTGACCTCCTCTGTATTTCTCCAATAACACTCGCAGAGCAAACATCGCATCTGTAGTGCTCTTTCCTGGCATGAAACCATATTGCTGATCACTAATCATCACCTCCCCTTCTTAACCTAGCTTCTACTACTCTTTCCCATAACTTCAAGCTGTGACTGATCAGTTTTATCCCTCTGTAGTTACTGCAGCTCTGCACATCACCCTTATTCTTAAAGATAGGTACCAAAACACTTTTTCTCCACTCCTCAGGCATCCTCTGACTTTCCAAAATATCATTAAACAATCTAGTTAAAAATTCCACTGCAATTTCTCCTAAGCACCTCCTTGCTTCCATTGGTATGTGAGTTTTTGTACTAAGGCTGTTTTAGTACAGTTCCTCTCATTACCTCATGCTTCCTGAGCTGCAAGTTAATTGCACTTTTTTTTCCTTGATTAAAAGCTTAATTTAGAAGTTTTGGCAGAAAAACTTGCTGATACTGCAGTCTTTTTTTTTTTTTTTTTTTTGGTGGGTGGGGGTTATGATTATTTGATGTGATTGAGAAGGATTACAGCATTTTAGACTTGTTTTTTTGTTTAAATCATGATTTTGGCAGTATTTTGTTTAACATTTGGTAGGATTTTTTTTTATAAGTTTATGCTTTTATTTCTTGCATAAGTGTTTAGATTATATTCTTTTTTACAAAAATTGGAGGAACTTTTGTGCCTGTATTTTGTGTTTTAAACCTTTTGTTTTTTTTTTTTTTTTGCTGAAGCTGCCATTTTGCTCGGTGCAGTGCTCAGAATCTACCCCTTGCAGAAATAACTTGATTGCTATTTAGAGGGAGAGTAATGGAATTTGTTCATATTTTACTGGCCAGCTGTGCAGCTGTTAGTTGGTATTGCTCTGGCTAGTTATTTGTCCCCTGACTTCATGGGTTGTAATGTGGTCCTCTCACCCCAATCCTACCCCTTGTGTACCTAAAAAAACAAATGTAATTCAAGGAATATGCCTCAGTATATAGCTTCCCATGATACTACTGGCCTGTCTTCACATGAGCCCCCTGGGTTGCTAGCCTTTTTAAGCCTAGCCAAGTTTTATCGAAAGAGTAATGATGTCCTGTTTTTTAATAGGACATTGAAAACCAGGCATTTATAAGCTACATTTGTCCATATGGGACATGGATGCCAGGCCCGGTGTACATTTCCTATTCCCCATACATTGGTGTAGGTTGCACTCAAACTGAGTAATAATTGAACTCTGCGTCACATGGATGGGAAACCTGTTCCGTAGGAGGGGCAGTCTCTTCGGACACGCATTTGTCTCTGATATGTTCTGTTGAAGTCAGTTTGCAGTCATTTGCAAACTTAGCCATAAACTTTCAGCATTTGCTTCCATTTCAGAGAAATAGATGCCAAAAAGGAGCAAGCCCGGTATGGAGCCCTGGGGGACTCTGCTAGCGACTGGGCTCTTGACGAAGGTTGCGTCACCTATTCTGACCTCCTGAGTCCTATCAGTGAGCCACTTGGCTATCCAGCAGGTGATAAAAGGGTTTATACCTAAATTACTAAGCTTATCTATAATGCCTGAGTGGGGTATTGTATCAAAAGCCATTGCCAGGTCGAGGTAAGCTGTGTGCACAGTTTTACCTTCATCCAGTGCTTTGGTGACCCTCTCAAAAAAATAGTCCACCAGATTAATGCCAAACTGTGATGGGTCAAACGTTCGCAAATTACCCATGTCCTCACTTATATCCATGACTATTCTTTCTATGGCCTTACATAGGAGGTTTGTAAGACTTGTGGGCATGTTACCCGGAATGGTGGTTGCACTGCTTTGTGCAGGGGAATGACTGTAGCCATCTTCGATTCCTTTGGCACAAAACCTGACTGAAGGCTCCAGTTGAAAAGGGATTGTGTTTAAGGACAACACCAAAGTTATGTACTACTTCATCAAACAAGGGGGTACAAAGTCATCCACTTTTCCATTTGTCAGTGATGGCCTGGGAGCTGGCTTTACAGCATTTTCTGACTATTTAGGCATCCCGCATCCCATTGGAGCAAAATGTTGTGGCTGACAGACTAAGCAGATCCTGGGCAGACCAGCATGAATGGCAGCTCAAGGCAGTGGTTTAGGTTCTAATACTAATTTTAAGGAACACCTCAAGTAGTTCTGTTTGCCTCCTTTCAAAATAGATTTCTTTGTAGCCATGCTTGGAGGATGGATGCATTATTATTTCTTTGGACGGGAATTTTCTTGTATATATTTCCACTGATTCTGAATTGTCAGAAGTACCTTGTGAAAGAAATGCCGAAGGTCATTTGTAATGACCCCCTATTAACCCAGGCAGTCTTAGTTCTCCTTTCTAGTGATATTGATCAAGGGCAGTTAACGCATACTTCACACACTGGATTTGCTCACACAATCTCAGCGATGACTGGTGCACCCTAGTTTGGAGCAACTACAACTGACAGCCTGGATGATTCGGTCTTGACTCCATTTAGGTACTTGTTTCATGAGGATATGCAGCAGGTGTTAAAGTAGACCAGAAAAATTGCTATTAGAAAGTCTTGTGTTTACAAATGGATGACTGTTTCTAAGTGGTACCTAAATAGGAACTGAGCTTCCCTTGAGGGTAGTATCCTCTGAATTTGAAATATTTGTGTGAGCTACTTCAGGATGGCTTATCCTTTGCCATTAAAGGTGCATTTAGTGGCAATTTCTACTTGTCTGCCAGTGGATCCCCCTCATTCTTTCTTAGTAAAACAGTTCATGAATGGGGTATTGCATATGAGACCCCCTCGCAAACAAATTCCTCCTTCTTGGGATCTCTGGTATATCTTGGAATAAAAAAATGACCTTCACTTTCTAACCTACCACACAGGCTGATTTGAAGCTATTAATGTGGAAAACTGCTTTGCTTATTGATCTGGCATCTGCAAACAAGTCCCTGAGCTGAAGGCTGTCATAGTGGGACAACCTTACCTTATTTTCCACAGGGATAGGATTGTGTTGCACATTAATACCCCTTTCATGCCAAAAGTGGTTTCAATGTAAAGATGCATTCTACCAGGGGCTTTTCCTATTTGGTGTTGTATTGGAAAGTAGTAGACGCAAAGTATTCTAGACGCAGATGTTTGGTCGTCTGTCCTTGCCTTCATGCAGTACTACACAATGTATGCTTTTTCTAGTTCCAGAGAAGGCTTCACAAAGAGCATTCCTCAGGGGTGTGTCATTGTGTCTCTTAGCATTTGGATAGTAGATATTCAAAAAGCTGATTTTCATCTTTTCCAGATGGACACTAGAAAACTGAAACAGTCCTATAGTGGTCGTACTGCCAAGTTATTGATCCATGACACCCACAGACAGGCTCTGGGAGGGATTGAACTTTTAGTAGTCTGCTAGAGAATGGTAACAGGCCAGTATCACCTGAATGACAGTAAGGCAGTGTGTTCAATGAACATCTACTGGTAAAAGTAGGACTTGGACATCTGTACATTTTGTTTCATAAATTTGTAGTACAATATCAGTGTTACCGGATAGATTTGATAGTAAAACTAATGCATAGCCTATCCTCTAAGTAAACTTTTAAACTTTCATTTGCTACTGTTTGGTAAATCTCCCTTAATGCAGTTTAAGATTTCACAGGGCAGGAAATGCACAAATCACACACTTGTTTTTCTAACGGTTCACTAAAGCCACAGCATAATTAGATATAGACTTGGACTTCTTAGTAAACATTATAAAGCAATGCTCTGCAGTTTAAGCCCATTAGTGAAATAACCTAGCTGTCCAACCTCCCTGTGTCCTACATTTTTGTTGGAAAATCATCATAAGCAAGTCCTTAATTGGGAGAAATGGGATACCATTTCACTAATCCTCATAACTTTAAATCACTTCCTACTTATTTGCTGAAATAATATAATAATCCTGGAGACTGCACCAAAGTTAAAAGAAAGTAAGCATAATTATTTTGTAATTGCATCTTGTTTTCACAGTACCATTGCATATGTACAGCAGGCGTGGGTTCTCTATTATCCTGCTTACTACTTTGCCCTTTCCTACACCCTTCTTTGAGTTCCTTGATCCTTAAAGCTGTTTCACTCTGTTGTACCCCCTTTCATTAGACCACCAAACTCTGCATTCCTTTCTACCTATCAGATGTTGCTACTGCTTTGTAACCATCCATGTCATTTACACAAGACTCGTCTCCAGCTCTACAGATGTGATGTCTGCCTCATCCCCACCTGTCCACTCTTGCCTGGAAACCATTGGATAGTGGATGTTCACATCATTCCAGTAATGGACACACAATTAAGATGAGCCACAGCTTTCATTCCGCTTCAGTAGGTATATGTAGTACCTTCACCCTTTCACTGACAAATGTAAGAATGTCCTCCTTGAGTGCTTTCTAGAATGCCCTCCAAACCCTGGAGATACCCATTACTTGGTACCCTCCTTCATTCCTGTTGAGTCTTAATCTACCTGATCTGATGTCGTCTTTTTCATTCTTCCTCACAAATGAGGTTCAGATCCGATCCTCAGATCTAACTTGGGCGCATACCAAAAACTTCAAATCCCAATCTCGCTCTTCCCTTTCCCCATAATGCTCTAGTCTGACGTAAGGCACCTCTGCTCTTGTTTGCCGACATCATGGTAAGACAGACTATTCCTTCTCAAGCATGTAAGGGACTTTATTTGCTTAAATTTACAACTTTTTCTCCCTAAAACTTTTCTTTACTTTCAGATATTATATTTGTTCCTTTCTTCCTCTGTAGCCATTGCTTTGGTCCCTCGTGAGGGGGGGGGGGGGGTGATTTTTCATCCGATCAGTTAGCTTTTTTCAATTTGGTTACAATGGCCTTGTTAATGCTTAGAGGATTTTCCTCTTCTATCGGACCCTAGCCACATGTTCCACCAGGAGTTGACACATTTTTCTGAGGGGAACTTCTACTATCTACTCCACGGAAGACCACATGTAAAAGGAGACAGACTCCCCCTTGGAGTTTCATGGAAGAGGAGATGAATTCCCCAGACTTCGTCCTGATGATGTTTCCTTCTACTAGACCCCAGTGGATGAGTCCCAATTGATGATGCAACAGTGGCAAAAGCCTGTTAAGAAGGAGCTAGGTGATCAAAGCTCCTCTGTCCATTGATTGAACAGGTTTTGAATAGAGAGTGTTCACCTCAGCTCTTTTTTGCACTTGGGTCATTAACTGCTGCCACTCTCTTGACTACAGAGCTGTGATGATGAACCTTTCGATATTCTGACCCTGTCTGTGGAGAATCTCAAAAAAGACGACTTTGCAACTGGTCACTCGGCTGCCCTTTTCTAATGTCCCCATGACACTGGTCTCCAATGCAGGCCTCTCAAGCAACCATTTCAGGCCGTGCCCCCTTGATGTCTCTTCTTGCTCAGACCATCTGTTAAAGATACTCTTGCTCACAGCAAACAAGGAGAATGCTTTGTCTGTTGTGCATATTAAGCTTTCTACCCCTGCTTTTCTAGAAACACAAGTAGTTACAAGATTATTCCAAAAGTCTTAATCGGTCAAATTAAATTTGCAAGAAACTTCCTCCAGAGAGAGAGAGGAAATCACAACACAGACGTAGCCCTGGAGACAGCCGGGGAATGCAGAGTTAGGGCCTATCAGCGCTCCTGAAGCATTGCCTGACTGCCACCTTTAAGGGCAGTCAGGGGTTGTTTCTCTTTGCAACTAGATGTTTGGTCAAATATCACAAAGAAATTCATGGGTGCTACATCATGTCCAGAGCTTGACTACACCCTCTCCCCCACTTGAGAGAAGAAACTTCCTGACATTCCATCTAATCAGAAGAAAGATGCAGGTCAAGAATTACAAAAGTCGTTTCAAGAACGGCTTCAAAACGAGTGATCCAGGAGGCATCTTCTGACCAGACAGGCTCTGGTTGGAACTTGCTTTTGCATTTTAGTGCCAAAGTAAAACAGGGGAGATAGAGCCATCCTAGTTCTAAGCAACACCTGTGTGTATATGTATTTATATGTATGTGTGTATATGTATTTATATGTATGTGTGTATATGAATTTATATGTATGTGTGTATATGAATTTATATGTGTATGTATTTGTATGTAATATATATTTGTGTGTGAGAGATATGGATTTACTTCACTTGACCGAAAACTCATTTGACCAAGACCAAATAACCAAAAATAGTAGTGGCAGTGTATATGCCCTTTTCCCCACTGTAGTGTGACCCTGGAGTTAGTATATATAGTTAGGTGGGTGGGGGGTGAAGCCCCCCCCCCACCTAGCTTGGGTTTAAATCATCCAGGGCTTTTTCCAGTTGCATGGCAGTTGTTGTAGCTCTCTTGAGTCTCCAAGAATAGACCCTGGAAATGAGGACTCTTGGTTTGCTTCCTTACCTTTCCATCACCACATATCCTTGAGGCATCTAGTATGGGGCTGTATCTTTCACCGGTCTCCTTCATATGGGGCTAGTTTTATGAGTTCTAGACTCATTGTCATCTGCCGTACTTCTCTTCCCTTTATTTTTATTCTTTATGTGAATCCTTCAATGGGCATTGGCAGTACAGTGGTCCATACCCTACCATTCTTATCGTATCCCACAAAAGCTCACCCCAATCTGCAAATGCCTTATTCGCTGGTGGATTCTGTCTCACTGTTTGATCCTGGACAGACCTTTTTACTCTGCCCTCAATCACCACAATGACCACATACGTTTCCTGACTGGGGGCAAGGGCATTACTTGCAAAGATGGCCTAAGGCACTTGGTTCCCTCTGAAGACCAAATTGCATATTAACATCCTAGAGATGTGACCTGTGCTATCCCATTACAAACATTTCAGCACATTCCCCTCTGGAATTTTTCCTATCCAACATGTCAGTAGGCTGGTACTTCAAGAAACAGGAGGAACTAGATCTTCTCCACTGTGCAGAGAAGCTGTAAGGGTCTGTGAATGGGCGTTCACTTCATTCTGCCTTCTCGTTGCAACATACCTCTCAGGAAGAATCCAGCGCACTAGCAGGCTCAGCAGATCACTCTGATGACTCATGAATAATCAGTAGTGAATATTTCAGCTGCTGGTTCAACCCTGCTGCACCATGTTTGCTTTGTTTCCTTAGTGGGAAAAGTCACCTGTATTTTGTTCTGATTTCCCTCCTCCCCCAGGGGAATCCCCAAGACAAGTTCTAATCCATGATTAGATATGGGGTCTCATATATGGTCATCTTACTCCTACTGATCCCCAAGTTCCTGCAGAAAGCAAGCAGGCTAAAATGCTCCATCAATTCTGGCTTTGATATGTGTAGATTAACTTTCTATATTCTCTCTTGAGATACCATCTTTGGTTATGAGAGCCCATTCCATATCTCTTGTCTCATCCATTGGTATCTCAACATTCTAAACTAAACTTATCACACTTGAGTTATCTGTATGTTTTTTGCCATTCCAGTAGCTGTCAGAAGGTTCAGCTTTGCTTTCTTGGTGCGTGAGTCTAATTTAGCATCCTAGAAGGCTCCTACTAACAAAATCTACAGGGGCAGGTGGAAGAGTTTTCTTTTCGGGCTTCTGAAGACTATCGACCCTTTTTCATGACTTGCTTCTGCCATTTTCCTCTTAACTCCCTTTTAAAAAGGAGACACGTTTTTTCTCTGCTGTTAAAATTCACTTGGCAGCATTTTTCCACCTCCCATTCTGTAATCAGATTGTTGTCTGAATTATATAGTTATGTAAAGCCTTTATCAGGGGTGTCTTCTGCTTAGACCCTCAGTTAAGGGCTCCTCTACTCCTGGCACCTTTCTATAGTGCATACTATAAAAAGGTCTTGTTACCAGGCAGAACTGTTGAAATCAAAATGCTTTAATTAAAAACTTAAAGTTTTGTTTGGATTTCCTGGATTTACTTGCAAGTTTTTACTTTGATGTCATTGGAACTTTAACTTTGAGCATGGATTTTAATTTTAATTAAAAACTAAAATTCAAGGTCAAAGTTTAAATCCCAAGGGTGTCAAAGTAAAAACTTGTATGTAAATCCAGGAGATCCAAACAAAACTAAGTTTTTAATTAAAGCGTTTTGATTTTAACAGTTCTGCCTGGTAACGAGACCTTTTTTATCTTATGCAGTTACTCATTCTTATAAGGCTTATTTTCAGTGAAACAAGTACGTTTTATTTCTCTTTACCTTTCTATAGTGCTTCAGTGTTCTAAATCAGAAACCCTTGGTACCAGTGAATGAATGTAATATGTAGATCTGATATTGTTCTTTTCATTCTTCAGTGATGGGTCACAGGTCTTACTCTCTGATCTGACTCTGCTACGTTTTTCAGACTTGGATCCCAGTCTTCAGCTCCTCCCTCTGCCCACAATGCTCTACACCTTCACCGGCTTCCTCAGATCTCGTTTTCCGCCATTGCAACTAGAGACTGTTTTCCATTCTCAAGTGAGAGCACTTTTTGAGAAAGCCATGTCTAAACTTTTTCCCTTTTGTCCTTCTCTTTGAGTATTTTGGAGCATAGCTATCCTCCCCCCTCACTTTATAGTTCTCGCAGATATTACGGACTGCTGCTGTTGATTCCTTTTTTCCTTCTTTAAGCTTCTACCTTTTTTCTTCCATTTCAGTGCTGCTGGCTCTTTTGACTTCATAGTTCTTAAAGTGCTTCAGATAGTTAAATAGCTAGGTAGTTAATTAAAACTTTTTAATATTTAAGCTTAATTTTAAACTAATTTGTTGTTGGTTAAGCAGATGATTTTTCTGTCAGTGTAGCTGCTTGTGCTGACTGAACCCTTTAAAAAAAGAAAAAAAAAAAAAAAAGGCTGATAAATCATCAGACTTTAAACATTGCTCTGATTGTAGGCATAAAATTCCCCAATGTGATGCACACACAAAAATGTGTTTGGAACCAGAGCATCTGCTTGTAATATCTGTGAAGGCTTTAATCTGAGAGCTATTGCAGATCGCAGGAACAAGCATGTTTTGAAAGGGCTTCTTCCTGCGTCCTCTTCCTCATCTCCAGGGGCTCAAACCCCCTGCAAGTCTCATGGCTCTAAAGATTCCAGGAAGTTCCCTCACAAGACGTTGAGGGCTTCTTCAGAGCATCCAGCCAAATCTTCTAAAAAAGGAAGCTATATACTCACTGTGACGTTCTATCAGAGTTGTTGCTTTTCATTTGTCTTCAACTTGGGGACACGGATCTGGGACTGATCTGACTTGACAGCATTTTACCAGCATCTGATCCGAACTCCAAGCTCCCCCACTACCCATAATACCCCTGTCACCTTCCTCCCCTCAGAGTTTGCTACCCCCCAGCCTGAGTCAATGCCTTACTCTGGGTAATTTTGCCAAGGGGGTATCATGAGAAATTACCAGGTATGTCGAAGAAAAGGCCAGGTCTCCTCTAGCCAGACAACCAGACAACCACACAGCCCACATAAGGCAGGGGGAAGGAGGTAGGGACTGTTGAAGACAAATGAAAAGCAACAGCTCAGAAGGAACATTATGCTGAGTACATGACTTCTTTGTCTGAAGTTGTTGTTTTCGTTTGGTCTTCAGCCTGTGGGACAGAGTCCCCAGCTACCAAAAACCTGGGAGGCCCCCATGGAAGGATGTTTTGGAGCATGATGCAGCCAAAGGATGCCCTGCTTCTAGATAGAAGATCCAACTTGTAATGGGAAATTAAAGTATGTGAAGATGCCCAGGTAGCCACAGAGTAAATGTCATCCAAAGAAACTCTGGACCAGAAGGCAGCTGAAGTAGCCATAGACATAGTAGAATGTGTCTAACATAACCTGGTGGAGATAATCCTTTGGTTGAATATGCCAGGAGTGTGCACTGAGAGATCCAGCGAGCAGTGGTGACCTTCGATACAGGTTTCCCTAAAAAGGGCTTAGAGTAGGAAACAAAAAGTTGATCAGACTTCTGAAAGGCTTTTGTTCTGTGCAGGTAAAACTGAAATTGTCTATAAACATCCAGCAGGTGCAATTTATACTCTCCCTTATTCTGAAAGTTCGAAGAAAACAGGGAGACTGATGCCTGATTTTAATGTTCGATTCCGAGGCCACTTTCTGAAGCAAGGATTAGTGCATAAGGATACCCTTTCGTTATGGAAGATCATATAAGGAAGTTTAACTGATTAAAGCTTGAAGCTCCGGCACTCTTTTTAGCTGAAATAATGGCAGTCAGGAAGGCTGTCTTCCAAGACAGGAACTGCAGATCTACCGAAGCAGTGGGTTTGAAGGGGGGAGAAACTAAGGCTTGGAGAACCACTGTAATTTCCCAAGGAGGCGTTGGGTCCTTGATTGGTGGCCTGAGAAGAAAAGTACCCTTCAAAAAGGCTTTACAGAGCTTAGAAGAAGCCAAGGAAGTTGAATTATCCCCTATGTGGAAGTTACAAATGGCCGCCAGCTGAACTTTAACCATAGAAAAGCTGGCACCCTGTTGAAAAATACCTGCCAGAAACTTTAAAATAGCAGGAGCCAGGGCAGTAAAAGGATCCAAGTCACACTGAGATGCCCAAATCAAAAAACATTTCCACTTGCTAGAATAAACCTTCCTAGTGGAAGATTTATGAGCCGTTGCCAATATCTTCTTAAAGGGAAAAGATAGCCCAGGAGTCCTATCTATTATGGGAACTGGAGCAGCAAGGAGGTAAGTGTCAGGCTGGCCAGATCTGGTTGTGGAATCCCTGAGGGATGTGAAATCAGATCTGGAACAGGATCCAACATCCAGGGAGGGCAGACTACATGAGACCATGGAGAAGGGAACCATACTTGGTGAGGCTAGAAGAGTGCAATGAGATGACTGAGCTCCCCAGCCATTGCTCTTTCTGAATGAACTTTGGAATCCGAGGAAGTGGAGGAGAAACATAGAGAAGACTGGAGGGCCAAGCATGAACCAGAGCATCTCTGGGGTACTCCCCCGGAGGGTGGTTCATAGTGAAAAACTCACTGCACTTTGCATTGGAAGGAGAGGCGAAGAGATAGCAGCAAGACTTGACCCCACTTTAGAAAGATCTGTTTTGCTACTGAAGGATTCAGAGACCACTCGTAAGGCATCAGGATAGACCTGCTGAGCCTGTCCGCTAGAATGTTGGACCTACCCGGAATGTGCGTTGCCACCAGAAAACGGCAGTTGGAGATCGCCCACTCCCATAATGTCATGGCTTCGTGACAAAGGACACAGGACCTGGTTTTCCCCCTTTTTGTTGATGTACCAGACTACTGACATGTTGTCTGTCTGGATGGTAATCATCCCTAGGGGAAGACTGGCATGAAGAGCTTGCAATGTAATAGCACCGCCCTCATCTCCAAGAAGTTGATGTGCAACTGCGTCTCCAGGGAAGACCACAAGCCTTAGACTGTCCTTCCCAAGCAATGCCCCCCACCCCCACCCAAGTGCGGAGGCATCCGTGGTCATTGTAGTCAGTGGGGAAGGAAGAATAAATGGGTGATCCCAAAGAAGGTCCGGGGATTGAATCCACCAGAAAAGAGAATCCATGCAGGCTCAAGATAGATGCACAAAGATGAGACAAGGGTAGATCTTGAAATGACCACTGGGCCACTAGGATCCATTGGAGTACCCTCATGTGTAACCGAGCTGTGGGTAAGAGGGTGATTGTGGCCACCATAGACCCCAACACCCATAAGACAAATTCTGCTGGGGGAGATTAGGCTTGAAAGATGTACAGTACATGCTGTTTGAGGAACTGAAGTCTGTCTGGTGTCAAAAAGACCTTGCTCTGAATGGTGTGTAACAGAGTTCCAATGAAATCCAAAACTTGAACCAGTTCCAACACGGATTTATTGAGATTTATGGTGATTCCTAGTAGGTGGGCGGTCTGGATGAGGGAATACCTGGCTTGGCAAAGTCAATGCTTGGAGGGGGCAGAAAGGAGACAATCATCCAGGTAGGGGAAGACCTGGAATTCCTGCAGCCGCAAGTGAGCTGCTACCACTGCCATGACTTTGGTAGCACCACAGCTGCCAGAGTGTTCACCAAAGGGTAGTGGTTTGAACTGGTAATGATTGCCCCCAGCCGGAAGCAGAGGAACCTCTGAGTGCATCTGTCCATTTTGATGTGATAGTACGCGTCCTGGAGGTCCACCGCACACATCCAGTCATTCTCCAGGAAGGGCAGGATAAATTGGAGTGTGACCATCTGGAATTTTATCTTGGCAACTGCCAGGTTTAGGGTTGACTGATCCAGGTTCGGTCTTAAGTCCCCCATGTTCTTTGGCACTAAAAAGAACCAGGATTAGATGCCTAATCTGGACTTCTCTGGGAGGATGGGCTGGATGACTTGCTTTTCAAGCAGTTTGGAAATTTCCACTGCTGAATCCTCCCTTTGCGCAGGTGGAACGTCTGGGAGGTGTTTGAGAGGGAGTGGCATTTGTGTTAAGGGAAATCGAATGTCCTCTGGATATGATTTGCAACACCCAACGATCTTCTGTGATGGACTTCCAGGCCGCTGGGTGTAGCAAAAGTTGACCCCCAACTGCCTCCAGAGATGAGCAGCCGGGCAACCCTTCAGGGCTGCTGCACGGGCCTGTGTGAGAAGGAATCCCGAGACCCTTGGTTCCTCAGACCCCCTTTGTCGCAAGGGTGGCATCTGTCAAATCCTTTGCCTCTGGGGGAAGACGAGTCCTGAGCATCCTGGGAATAGAGACTTCCGGAACCACATCTTCACCCCTCACTGATTACTGGAGAAGGTTCATTAAGGGTTTGAGAAGTGGATTCCGACAGAGTCTTCTCATCCTCCTTGCTCTGGACCAGGACCAGGGTGTCACATACAGATTTTCCAAAGAGAGTAGAACCATTATACAGGGCATTTGTAAAAGACACCTTAAAGGGCACCAAAAAGGCAGAAAAAGCCAGAAATCACATCTGAGGGTGCTCTCAGTAGCATGAGATAGAAGCTGCATAGAGGTATTGACAATGGAGGTGAGGGTGATCCATGAGGAGAAAACCTTTTTTTTCCTCCTCTGACATAGACCCTGGGGTAGAATCTGTGAACACTTTAGGTCTCACTGAAGCCTAATCATATGTGCCATATAGTTCAGTGCACATACAGCGAACATTGCTGAAGCGTAGACCCGCTTCACAAAACAGTCCATGGTCCTAGACTCTCGGTCCTGTAGATGGACCATGGAGCTCTCCTGCACGAGCTCCTTCTTGGTGGCTGCCACCACAATAGCATCGACAGGGGATCCTTTCAACTAGTGTGTTTTTTCAGATGGGGCAGTGAAGATCTTATCTGGGCATTTGGGGATAGGCTCCACCATGTCAGGCTCCTTCCACGCCCGAGATGTAACGAGATCCACAAGGGGATCCATGGGAGGGGACACACAGGGTGTAGAGGGTCCTGCGCCAAATGCCTCCAGGAACACAGACTAGTCAAGGTTGGGTTTTTGGGCAGACCCCCCCCCCCAACTGATGAAGGATCTCCAACATCCTCTAGGGGTGACCGGGGAAAACCCTCCCCTTCTTTCAAGTGTCTCCTTTTACACGTGTGCTTTTAAGGAGCTTCCTAAGGGGGGAGGGTCTCTAAGGGAGGACTCTAACATCATGCAGTTCACGCTGGGGAACTCCCTGGGGCAGAGAGGCAGCAGGCTGTCCCTGAGAGGCCAAGATGGCGGAAACTGGACCAGACCAAGAAGGAGCCTGGACGGACTCTGAGGACGAAAGCATCAAGGATCTCAATGGAGCTGAGAGGACCCTCTCCATCACTTCAAAAGCAGAAGCACACCCCTGGAGGTGGTACCATGATTTGGTTTTTAATGCTTTGAATCAAAGGGGGGAGCTGGTGCCAAGCCTCCAGGCGCAGAGACTCCGAGTGGACAGCTCGGCTCCAAAAAAACTCTGTGCCAACACCACCATCACATCGGATCTGGCACCAAGGCTATGGCTCCAAACTGGTCAGAGCCAACCTGCTCATGGCAATGGTTGGTATCAAGGTACAGCGAACCATCGGCACTAACCCCTCGACGCCGAGGGGCCTCTGACCCAAAGACTCCAAAGCCGGGGGTCGGATTGGAAAAGGAGTCATCAGTATAAAGGAGGACTGGATGCCCCCAGCCCTGGATTGGGCAGGCAAGACTCTCAACTGAATTTGTGTGCAGATTAATCTACTCTGCTTCGGAGAGGCTGCGGTTGGATCTGGTGAAGAGGCCTAGAGAGGTGGTGAAGGGAAGCAGACACCGGCGAACAGACCAGAGGCACCTCCGGCTCCGGGGTGAAGCAAGGTGAATGGAGCCGGGGGGAACACAAGCTAAGACCTTGGCGAGATTTCGCCAGAGGCTGTACTAAGGAAAATTGGTCAGGGGACGGCTTCCTCGGCCTGTCCCGATCCCTATGTTTGTGCTTCTTTCTGACCCCAGTCCTCTTGGTGGGGAGGTAGAGTCCCAGAGGCTAGGGCGGAGAAAGCAGCAGAAGCAGCTGAAGAAGCTTGGGCCTCCGCAGTAGGAGGAAGAAGCCCTTAAGGCTGAGCTTATTCCGCCTGCCGGTCAATCTATGGAGATTGAACTCCACGCAGATCGAACAGGAGGAATTGAGGTGTGGGTCCCCAAGCAAACTATGCAGTGTGTATTGGCCATCTGCTGGGGAAAGCTTATGGCCACACTCTGTGCACTTCTGAAACCATGGTTTGGGTGTCGCCGCCTTAGAAAATGGAGAGAGAACCCAAAGCACTCACACACATACACTAGAGAAGAGAGAAAGAGAGAGAGAAAAGTGGGAGTACGTTTTTTTATTTTTTAAAAACCTAATAACATATGCCTGAGCACGAGAAATAGGAAGGTGAATGGGGAGATAGAAAAGTTTGAAAAATAGAGCTAAAATGCAAATCACTTACCCAAAAAAATCAGCCTATATCACGGACTATGATGCTAGCATTTAAACGTGGCAAAAGAGATCTGAGGGGAAGAAGAAGACGTGGGTATTATAACTACGGGAGGAGCTTTGTTCTCTGATCCAATGGTGGTAAAATGCGGCCGATGTCGGATCTGTCCCGGATCTTTGTCCCACAGTTGAAGACCAAAGGAAAACAACTTCAGATCCTCTGATCCGGCCACTTCATCTCTGAGACCTTTGTCTACTCCCTCTGATCCGACTGGGATCATTACCATTACAAGCTCCCTTAGGCTTTCCACTTCAAGCTCATATCGTAGGACTACGCACCCAACTACCAGGATCTGAGCTCCTGAGTGTACTCAGTTCCTGGCTTTACCCACCAAATTACTGTGACTCCTACAAAGCTTTGAAGGCCTGCTTCTGTAGCTTCATCCAGGTCCTCTGAGTTTCTCTGATGCTGATATGGACAGGATGATGATGAGATTCCTCAAGACCCAAATGCAGATGCTGGTCTTGCCTTCTTCATTCCCTTTCAGATCTGTGAGTGTTCCCACCAAACCTGGTCAGTCTCCTTCTGTGATCTGACCAGTGGTCTCTGAGCCCCAGGATCCTAGGTACCTGAGAGAGTTGGTGTCTACTCCAAGGAAGCTTCCTTCCTAGATTCTGAATACCCTGACCAGCCTTGCACCAATGTTGTAGGATCAGAGCAGGTTTCTGATCCATGATGTCTGCATTATGTCTAGAGGAAAGAGTTTTGACTCTTATTGTGGAAAGGGCTTTGTCTTCACATGGAGAGCAGACTGCTCCTCTCCAATCCTTCCCTTCATTGGATCTGAATGCTGAGCTCATTATTCCTGTCCAAGGTCAGCCTCCCCAGAGAAGTCTCCAGAGCCTTCCCTCCCTGAGGAAGCTCCTCTTTCTTCTGATACCTCCCCTGAACACCCCACAGAGGAGGTTCCTCAAAAGAAAATGGGCAATCGGAAGCCCATAGATGCCCCGATTTGGAGTCCCTCACCGAAGAGACAGAATTTGATGAGGGAGAAGGATCACCATGGTCACCAACATATGATGTCTCCTTTGGATACATCTTAGAGGGTCTTAGACAGAAAGGGTGGGTGATTGGCCCAACCTCCTTTTCCTGAGGAGTCTGTGTTCTTGGAGGCTTACCTCCCAGCGGACAAATTTATTCATTTAATTTCCTGCTGTGCTTGGAAGGAGATGCACTATTGAACTGGTCCCCAAATGCCCAACAAATTCCTAGTTTCGCCTAAAGACAGACTGCATTGGACTAAAGTTGTTCCTGTTGATGCCATTTTTGTGGCAGCAGCCACTGAAAAGGAAATAGCCAAACAGAGTTCCTCTGTCCATCCGCCAAACATGGAATCTTGAGCGATGGATGTGTTTGGTAAGCACATTTATGTCTCTACTACATTTGAACTAAGGTCATTAAATTACTTGGCGCACATTTCACTCACTCGCAGAGAGACTTGTTAAGGAGCTTTCCAACTCTGTTGTAGAGACCATGTTGAATGAGGACTTCAAGAAGGTATCTCCCCAATAGACTTATTTTGCTTCCATGGCTAAGTCCTCCATGAGGCTCATCTCCCATACAGCGGAAGGCACCTCAAGGGCAGCCAGCTCTGATATTGCTGTCAGACATGCCTGGATGAGGCTTTCACTTTGTGGAACATTTCAAGGCATCTTTTGTCCATGCCCCCTTCGATGGCTTCTTTTTGTTTGTGCCATCCATCAAAGAAGCTCTTGCCACAGCAGACAGGAAGGCAAGATCCTGTCTGCCATGAGGATCAAGTTTTCTACCCTTCAGCATATCTTTTCCAGAAATCAGCGAGGTGGTACGAAGACTTGTTTCCGAAAATCCCAAGGGTCTTTTCATGTTCAATGTGGGATTCTTTATTCAGAGGCAGAGGAGGAAGTTTTAAAGGTAGATGTCGCCCAAGAGGCAGATGGGGTCCACAGAATCAAGGCTTCAGAGAACCCTTCTTTGATGGGGCCGAATCAGTGCTCCTGAAGTGTGCTGCCTGACTGTCCATCTCTGAAGGCAGTCGGGAGTCATTTTTCACTGCACCTGGATGCCTGGACCAATCTAACAAGAAATGACTGGATAGTAAGCATACTATCCATAGGTTATTGTATTCCCTTTTTCCTTCCATGTCCAGTGCAACAAAAGAAACTCCCTAATGCTCCACCCAGTCAGAGGGAGCATGCAGTACTAGAGATTCAAAAATTCAGGATGCATTGCATCAAATAGACGCTTCAGACGTCATCTACGCTTCAGGCTGGGATCCAGTTATCACCAATTCAGAGCTCTGCCCTTTAGACTCACGACCACCCCCAGGATGTTTACCAGATTTATGGCTGTAGTGGCAGCTCGCCTGAGACTGAAAGGATTCTAGGTGTTTCTGTATTTGGACGACTGGCTTCTGACTGCCCCAACTGAGCATCAGCTACTTCAAGCCAGGGATTACTTGTTTCATATCTTCAACCCTTGTGCATTACCATAAATCTTACCAAAGCAAACCTGTCCGCTGTTCAGAATATGGAATTTGTTGGTGCCCTTTAGCTACAACACATCAAGTGGCTTCTTTACCTCCACATCGTATAAGATCTTTGAGGAAACTATGTATGTGACATGCTCTGTCACTAGTCTGGTCAGGATAAAACAGGCTAACATTTTATGGGTTCAGTTCAAGCAGCTTTATTACACACAAACACATCAGGACTAAGGCTTTGTAACTTAAACTTTAAACAGATTAACTACCACACTCCTACATGTTGACACTGGCTGTTGACACTGGCTGCTCTCTCAAAGTGGTACTGCTGCCTGCACGTGCCTGCATCTGCAATGCTTCTTAAAAGTACATACACATGCTCTGATCTACATCCTCCCTCTGAGAAATAGTCCATATATGAAATGACAGAATAAATGACATGCAGTTTACAAAAATGATCTTTTGACATGCAGTTATACAGAACTAATTTGACATGCAGTTACACAAAATTAGATGCATGTAAAACAATCCTAAGTTGCTGTGTAATTTACAGTAGGTCTAGAAATCGACCTGATCGTATAACATAAAAGTCAGAATTGGATCTTGCAATGGAGATGGTCTTCCAGGAATGTTCAACTTTGGGGGCAACTGGGACATTTTCAGGAACAGGAATGGATACTGAGACATGCTTTTTGGTACGAATATCGTCAGGGTTGCTCTGAGATCTTGAGTCTGTATCACAGGTACAATGCAACAATATAATTTCTGTTACAGGAAGATGATGTCTGCAGTTTCTCCTGTACTCTATATCCTCAGATTCCACCAAGTAGGATTTTGGCTCTGTACATACACCTCTCACTTGACCAGTTCCATCAAACCCTGTCGCTGTTTGCATACTCGCTGCCTCTCCTTTTAACGGATGAAGAAATCTTGTTTTATTATAGCTGGACTTTTGAGAAGAACGCTTCTTAAAAAGTTGGGCTTTGATTGCTCTGATGTTTTTAACATTAGGCACCAACAAACTAGAACTGATAGGCAAGGTTGTTCTGGTTTGCCCAGATAGAAGTCCTCTGAGCAGGCGAGCCAAGTAGGTTGTCACAGGGTACATTTCTGAGATTAAGTAAATTCAAGAAGAGATCGGTATTGTCGCACTTTGATCCCGCTGGTAATTGCTTTGCACTCTGTACTTCACACGTTCAGCAAGACCGTTTGACTGTGGATATTCAGGACTGCTAGGAACATGGGTAAAGTCCCACTCTTTAGCAAATCTCTGAAACAACTGACTGGTAAACTGAGAACCGTTGTCGGAAATAACTTTGTGTTGACTGCCATGGACTGAGAAATGACATTTCATCTTAGTAATAACAGCACTGGATGATGGATTAAAAAGCAAATCAATCTCAAAGCAGTTTGAATAAGAGTCTACCAACATTAAGTAATGATGATTGCTCCACTCAAATATGTCTGTCACTGTTGACCAAGGTAGTTTAGGAATTTGGCTTAAAAGTGGCTCTTTTTGCAAATATGGTTTAATACTGTTGCACACTAAGAATAAAGCACTTTATGAATGCCTTTTGATAGGCCAAAATACTACAACTCTTGCCCTTCTTTTGGTAGAATCGGAACATGGGTGGTCACAATGCAAAATTTGAATGTATTCACACTGTAAGGAAGTAGGAACAACTACTTTTGGACCTTTGAATATGATACCATCTTCCATCAGCATCTCATCTCTGTATGGAAAGTAAGGTTGTACTTCTGGGGGTACACAAGATTGCTTTAAACGGCCATTCTACATTGATGAAGTGGTTGAGCTTTTGCAAAATTGGATCAGTCTTTGTATGATCTCTCAACTCAAGTCTTGTGGTAGAAAAATTATGCACTTCCATGACATCGAAGTTCTCTGCATCACGCTGTTCCATAGTATTTATGGGTGATCTGGATATGGTATCAGCCAGATAAAGTTTACCTTTTGTACAGACCGTTTTGAAATTGTACTTTTGCAATTTGAGCATCATTCTTTGTAGTCTTGCTGGAGTGGAATGCATAGGCTTCTTTAAAATAGTGACTAGAGGTTAAGTACAAACTTGCAGTTTTAAAAGTACTGTATTTCATTTTTTCTGTTACCTAATTGTTTCATTGTATAGTGTGCTGTGTGTCTTTCTGCAGTTGGTTCCCCACCCACCCTCACTGTTCTTGTCTTGGTGTTAGTGTTGGCGGCTCTGGAATTGCCCACTCCTCCTGGGTCAATCTCATTTGCTCACTTAACAGTAAGATCATAGTCTGAGTCTAGTGTTCACTCTACTTAATACAGAGAAGAGTTGAGAAGGCCAACCCACTTAGGTTTTTCCTTCCTCTCTCCTTGCACTTTACTAAAAAAAAAAAATTGCACTTTATTCATCTGCTTTTACTGTATTTGTTTCCTCCTACTTTATTTTGCTTTTGCCTCTTCTTAAAAGTACTCAATTTTATTTATTCTGCTGCATTTATTACTGCTTGGTAGTAGCCCAATTAAATTGTAACTGGTATTCTAAGTCTTTTGGTTTAAGCACTTGGGCTTCATACCGGTTGTCTTACATTAAGAAGGTTTGTGGTCTACACTGTTGTGGCAGGACAGGTAGCTTACATCCTTCTAAGCTGGGAATTGCTGATTGAAGGCTCGGTGTCTGCTCTTCCAAAAGTGCATTAGTTCTGGTTTTAAGTACTTGTGCTTCAGGCCAGTTATTCTACATTAAGAAGGTTTGTGGTCTGCACTCTTGTGGGAGGAGAGGCTGGATTCTGCCCTTCTGAGCTGGGAATTTCTGGTCACAGGCTTATTATGCCTGCTTATTTGAACTGTTTCTGAAATTGGTGTGCCTTGTTGCTGTAGCATAGACCTGCTGAATCTAGCTTTGTTTGTATAACTTGAGCACTGATCCAGGCCATCTATTTTGGAGAAGGTTGCCCTGTACCCTAGTGGCATGAGTGTGCAGTTAGAGCTTGTGTGATTGAAGACTGATGGGACAGAGCTCCGTTTTGAGCTTTTTTCTGGTTAATTGGATAACTTGAGCTTTTTTCTGGTTAATTGGATAACTGTTTGTCTTCTATTGGGTTTTTTTATAGATATATATATATATATATATTTATATATATATATATATATATACAGAATTGCACTTAATTCATCTGCTTTTACTGTATTTTTGTTTCCTCCTACTTTATTACTAGGGGCATTGACTACAGCTCTGATCTGAGATATATAACAAGTATCCTTTTCTGTGCATTTAAAGTGTTTTTTTTTATTGTATCTGCTTTATTTTCTAAATATATATATATATATATATATATAGTTGTATCCCGCCTTTCTAAGCTGGTATGGTCCAGTTTTCAGGTTAGTGCTGAATTCAGGGTTGTGTTACAAATCTCTGTGTTGCCCATACCTTACTTGGATAGAAGGAAAGTTTCTCTGTTCACCTGTGAGAGAGGGGAGCTTTGAGCAGGCTGTGGTTTCAGCCCAGAAATTAGTAGTGTATTGGCCATTTTGGGCTAATTCTTATCTTTTTTTTTTTATTTCCCTGCTATAAAAACCACATTTGCCCAGTTTTGCGTGCCGGGCAGCGCTGGTTATCTAGGGTATAACTATTCCCGGCTCCACAAAGTCTCCTCTTCAATTTTTCCCTTGGAACTAGACAAACTTTCAACTTAAGCACTCAAGCCATTCATTTCTCAGCCCAGCACTTGCTCAAAACTCATAGCAAGCACTTATAAACCCTAGCACTAGACCCCCTATACAGAAGGACAAGGCTCTGTTCAACCTTACCAGCCATTCAGTAAAACAGTTCACTGTATCTATCCAGGCATGTCCAAAGGGCAGTTTCAGGTGTACTCTCCAGTCCAACTGGTGAATCTGGGCATTTTGAGGCAATGTTATAACTGCCTCATGTACACAGACAACCCTCTCCTCCTACCACCAAACACTAATACATGCGAGAGATGCAATTATACAGCCAAACTGGAGGCTAAGCTCTCTCAACCCAAGACAGGATCAGACAGTCAAGAGGAGAAGGGAAATACTTGCATCACACCACCAGTCTCATGTAGACCCATTAAACCAGCACTGGCAAAAAACACACATAAATACATGAAAACATACTTGGAGGCTCTAAATAAAAATTTAAAAAAGCAACAGAGACCTCCAAAGCAGACATCCAAGCAACCTCCACCCCCCAGCACAAACCATGAAACACATACTTCACAAAACCAGTGTGCCATGCAATCACAGCCCTTAAATAACATATCCCAACATACTAGTAATGGGTGACTCTATAGTCAGGCACACTGACGTCCCACTCACTAGGCTGAATAAGGAGAAGGTTACTGTTTGCTGCCTGTCAGGTGCCAGGATCCACCACATAACACAAGCACACAGGTCACTCCAGAACAAGTACAAATACGACTCTGTCATTATCCATGTTGGTGTGAATGACCTGAGCCATACCTCCCTGGACTACATGAAAAGAGACGTGGAAGAGCTCTCTGATCACGTAGCCCAGGCCGGTATGACCCTGACCCTGAGTAGCATCCTGCCCTCACCTAGAATGATACCATGGTATAAAGAAAAAAATTATCAATTTCAACAATTGGCTAAGTTTCTGGTGTCATTCAAAGGGGATCCAGTGTCTGTCCGCCTGGGATGAAATTCTCGACGAGCCACACTGCTTTGCTAGAGACTGCTTGCACCTGTCACCTTTAGGCTTTCGAATACTGGCCAAGGCTCTTGCCACCCCCATAGTGCCTTTTTTAGGCAAGGCTCAAAAAACACACCCACTGCCATAAATAGCACAAGTAACAAAAAACTGAGGGAAATGCTACTCAGTGCTAGAAGTCTAAACCTCAAAATGCACACACTCTAGGCACTCCTCAGTATGGAGAAAATTGATATATGTGAGTAACAGAAACCTGGTTTACGCACTACCAGGCTACAACTCATACCATACATTGTGGCCACAGAACCTGGGCCAAAATACAAAAGGCGGGGGCATATCCACATCATCAAGGATACCCACACCTCCAGGTTAGTGGCACAGCATGATGCTTCAGAGGTCATCCACATGCAGCTAACAACGGGCAAAACTGCAGTACAAATTGTAACTTGCTACAGATCACCCACCATATCCCAGGACCCCCATTCTGCATTTCTGGAAACACTGGAAAACATAAAGGTCCTACGTAATACCCTAATATTGGACGATTTCAGTTACCCAAACATTAACTGGGAGTACTACTCAAGTACTAACTCGCTTGCCCAACATTTCCTAGAATTTATTAACTCAGATGCCCTGGATCAACTGGTCAACACTCCCACCAGAGATGACAACATATTAGACCTGGTCATCACCAACATGGGCGACCGGTGTTCCACACTGGGGGTCATCCCCTCAATGGTTAGATGTGACCATAAACAAATCACTTTGGATATCCATATTCCCCAACCCCTGGACAAGGAAACCACCGTGAAAAACTTTTCAAAAGCAAACTTCACGTTGCTTGAGACCAAGGTGGAAAATTTCAAATCCCCCATGCTAAAGGATAACGCTGTCCAAGCTGCAAAATCCTTTACTAATGCATTCTAGGGGCACCTACAAGAATGCATGGATCATGCTATCCCAAGTAAAACCAAGACTCATTCCTCCAAGAAAAGGAAACCAGTCTGGTGGACCCCTGCCATAAACAAGCTATACAATAGAAGGAGGAAACTAGTACAGAAAAGAGTAAAATCCCAAGAAGGGAAGACATCCCTGATCAATATCAGCAAAAAACTACGATCCCTCATAAAATCATCCAAGGCGAGCTTTGAAAGAAAAATTGCCAAGGACTCCAAAGATGACCACAAAGCATTCTTTAGCTATGTCAAGAATCTAAGTGGCAATGCTCAGATCTGCTTGGAGTTTAGTGCAGAATGGCATAAAATACACTGAACCGACTGATATCGCCAACATCCTGGAAGACAGGTTCTCTGCAAACTTCGTGACCAAAAGGGCCCATAACCATACCAGAAGAATGTATAGCCCCTGAAATCACAGACACTCAGGTTAAAACAGCCCTCTCCAAAGCCAAAAGCACAGCATCAATGGGACCAGATGGTGTCCCAGGCTGCGTCCTACACAGGTTCAAAGACGAACTAACCCCTCACCTAAACACACTGTTCAAACTCCGCCTCTCCACAGGCTACGTACCAATAGAGTGGTGCACAGCAACGGTTAATCTGCTCCACAAAGGTGGAGCCACAACAGACTCCGGGAACCATCTCCCTATAAGTCTGACTAGCTTGGTCTGCAAGGCTATGGAGTGCATCATCATGGAACTCATTAACAGAGACATTGGGAACCTCCAAACACTGGACCCAACCCAGTTCGGCTTTAAGGGCAGATCATGCCTCCTGAACCTGGTGGACTTCTTTGAGACAGTTACCAAGGCTACAGACAAGGGAAAGGTGGTACACACAGCCTACCTATACCTCGCAAAGGCCTTCAACACCATTCCCCATTCTGGTATTATAAGCACAGAAGGACTATGGCTGACCAAGTTTGCAGATGACTGCAAATTAGGGGCTATAATTGATTCTCTGGCTGACACAGACATCCTCCAAAAGGGTCTCACTGAGACGGATACCTGGGCCCAAATTCATGGCCTCAAGCTAAATGCCAAAAAGTGCATAGTCATCCCCTTTAGAAAAAACAAAAAGTATCCACAAACTACCACATAGGTGGTAGTCCCCTAAATACGGAAGACGTAATAAAGGATCTGGGGACCCAGGTAGATAGTAATCTCTCCTTTGATAATCACATTGCCAAAGTGGTTAGAAAATCCTTCTATGTGGCCCACCTAATCACAAAAAGGTTCGCATCCAGATCAAAAGAGGTCATTGTGCCCTTCTACTCATCACTCATCAGATCCATCATAGAGTACAACTCCCCATTTGGGATGTACCTTACAAGACACCTGCAACAGTTGGAAAGACCACAGAAGTACCTCACCAAGATCACTGGCCTCAATCAGATGCCCTATGCAGCACGACTGAAGAAATTCCAGCTGTACTCTGTTGCATAGCGCCTACTCAGAGGTGATCTCTGCCTGACATACACCAACCTAGAATTGATGGACATGCTCCACCTAAAGAAAACCATATCCCCTCAAGCCGCACGCTGTAGGGATCTAAACCTCACCACAACAATAAATAGGATTTGCTGGAGGGATAGATTCCTGTCCCAGAGACTTCCCGTGCTTTGGAACAAGATTCCAATCTTCATTAGGCAGAGCTCCTCGCTTACACACTTCTAGAGAAACCTTGACAAGTGGATGGGAGACAAAGTTTACCCCGGGGATCACTTCAGTGGCTCTGCTGGACAGAGGCACAGGGAACTAATCTCGGTGGGGGGGGGGGAGCTAACACATTCTGGCTAGGCTTATAAATGCCCTCGGGCAGATAGCCTAGTACCTACCTATGATGGTCAGTTTCTATCTGGATAGCACAGCCATAAATATAATCATGGAACTTTGAACATGTGAACACAATTGTCAAAATGTCCTTTTGAATTTGAGCAGCTACTACCGATTGCATGGTTTAGTGGGGTCCTCTGATCGGCCCTGGTGGTGCGCCGAGAAGACTATGAAACTTGACTATCTAGAGGAAGTAAAAGTCGTAACAAGGTTTCTGTAGGTGAACCTGCAGAAGGATCATTAACAGAGGGTTGTGTGATGGCGCTGTCCCCCGGGTACCAGGGCCTCTCCTCGCTCCACCACCCCTACCCTCCATGGGCATCATAGTATCTTAACGTAAGCGGGTTTGCAATTTGCTGTTTGAGGTTATCAATTGCTCTCTAGTGTTGTTATAACCTTGACCATGCAACATTTTTGCGTGTCAGATCTCTTAACTCACTAAAGCAAAGCAGTTTCTCAGAGGGGCCAAAAACTTGAGACCTCCCAGGAGAGCTCCAACCCCTGCCTGGGACCATAATTTTGTATTGGAGAAACTCACTCTACCTGCTTTCAATCCAGCTGCTACTGCAGACATTCCTTTCCTGGAAAACAGCCTTCCTTTTAGCAATCACTTCAGCTAGAAGGATCTCTGAATTAAAGGCCCTTATGGCAGTGGAGCCTTTCATCATCTTTCATGCGGGCAGGGTGTCACTCAGGACCAATCCATCCTTCATGCCCAAGGTGGTATCCAGTGTGGCTCTTAATCAGTCCATTCATTTGCCAACTTTCTTTCCCAATCCACAGAACATGGGGGAGCGGATTCTGCATTCATTGGATGTACATAGACAGCTTAGATTTTACTTGGACAGGACTTAATCTCGAAGAAAATTTGAACAACTGCGGGTAGCATTTGCTGCAGGACAGAGGGAAAGGCTATTTCAAAGAAAACCATTTCTAAATGGATAAGCCATTGTATTCATTTCTGCTATAAGTACCATGGAAAGCCCATCCCCCAGGGGATCAGATCCCATTCCACCAGGGCTGCATCTACTTCTTCAGCCTTTCTCAGAGGTGTTCCTACCAGGGATATTCTAGAAGCTGCTACCTGGAATTCATTTCATACTTTCACCAAGCATTATCACTTACCAATTTTCTCCAAATCCAGAGCTGGCTTTGCCACTGCTGTTTTGCAGGGCCTTATAGCCGGTTCTAATGCTGTATAAATCCATCTTCCCAACCATAGCTTTGGGAATCTACCCAAATGTAATGACTGCAACAGTGAAACACGAAGAACATAGTACAGTTGTGTACACTTAAAATGTAGATGTCAGCGTGTATTCACTGTTGCAGTCCTGGTTACCCTCCCTCCAGCCCCCTGTTTTTATCTCACTATGCCTCTACTTTCTTTTACTATACTTAAAAGCCTTTTTGGTGTATTTGCTTTTGTTTGGAGGTATATATTTTTGTGTTTTTTTAATTATTTATATATTTTGCTCCCCATTTGGGGGGGCACCTGACATCTGGGGCAAGGAAAACTGATGTAGTGGCATTGGCTGCATGTTTTATACCCCTGACGACCTGACGTCATGGAAGTAGGGACAGCAACTGACGCAGGACCCAAGACTTTGTTAATCAGGCCGACTGAGGACAGCCTGCCAGCAGATTACCCAAATGTAATGACTGCAACAGTGAATACACCCTAACATCTACATTTATTGTAAGTGTACACAACTGTACTTTGCAATGCGTATACTGGGGAAATCCACCATCCTGACCCTCAAGTGTTTTCTCAATCATTCAGTGGCGAATCTGATTTTCAGCTGTTGGGGCCAACCTTGCTTCCCCCCAAAACAACAATTGCAGTAAGTACTTCAGTATCACCCCCCCCCCCAATGGGACTTTGGTTCCCTTTCCACTTCTGGGCTATGCAGGGCATTCATGAAAAGGATATTTCTGCTTAGACTTACTGCAAAGGATCCTCCTTCTCCTTTTGCAAATATAGTATTAGGGTGATGGGAATTTTGAATGAAATTAACAGGAATTTTAAAGTTTGTTTTTACAAACATTTTGTCGACTACTTTTTGTGTTAGAAGGTAACAATACTGTTTATCTAAAATTATTGGAAGAAATTAATACAAAATATGTTTTTTTTTTTTTTTTTTTTTTAAGTTTACCTTGGGGATGTCAGTCTTGCAGTTAATTTTCATGATGTCCCATTATATTGGGATAAAAATAAAAGATCATTTGAGAGTAGAGTACATAAGAAAAGTATGTTTACAAATATAAACCCAAACAGAAAGCTCAGAGGCACTCCAAGGCTTGTAGATGTAAAATAAAGTTCTCTGATAAAAACAATTTCAAGTAGTAAACTCCAATAAATCCAATGGACGAAGCTTAAAATGAAGAAATATTTATTGTGCAGAGTTAGGTTAGCGCTTTCACCCTGTTGGGCTTCCTCAGACCTTTAATACATACAAAAGGGAACACAAAGAATATATAGTCACCTAGATATGACATCACTTCCTACAATTAGTCTATTTAAAAGCTACACAGAAAAAAAGTCATTTCATGAGCATGCCCTAAAAGTAGGAATACAAACATACATAAATGCATTCATAATATAAAATGTAAACATAAGTAAGAATAAATACTCAAACTGGGCTTACAAAAATAAAGCGTTTTTTAAAAAATATATTTTAATTTATAAAAATATATTTGAATATATGCAAGTTTTATATGATTTAAAATATATAAAAGAACATATAAGTTCAACATATAAAATCTCATCAGAAAGGGGCACTGGTTATAACAATGCATGTTGTGTCATCTATCAATCTTCTGTTTTTCAAGGCTGGCTTAATGGAGACTTTATCATTAAGACCTGGGTTCTGATATGCCATTAACCTGATGATCCAGTCAACTTCTGTTCTCTCTGTGTAATTTCTAATGTCTCTGGGTATGTTCACTTTTAGGACCTGGAATTTGAAACTATGCTGGTCATTAGTGTGTGTGACATGCTTTGAGAGTGCATTGTTAGGAGATTGTTTACGTACATTGTACAGGTGTTCCCTAATCCTGTCCCTTAGGCATCTATCAGTTTTTCCTACATAGAATGCAGTGCAGGTTATGCACTTGGACAAATAAACCACATATTGTGTATTACAAGTAGCATAACTGCTGCTACAAGCCTTGGAGTGCCTCTGAGCTTTCTGTTTGAGTTTATCTTTGTCTTTTTGCATCAGAGCACTTACTCCCTTGTCACTTGCTCTGTTGACTATGTTTACAAATAGTTATTTGCACAGTGATAGTAATCACCCTAATTTTATGCAGAAAAACATACCCAGGGGACAGTAGACGTATGACTACAGATGATAAAATATTGGAGGAGGAATTTGAATTTATTACTAACTTATTCAAATATAGGGGATACAAGGAAGTTTTTTGAAGGCATTGGAAAATGAAATCAAACAGAAAAGGGACAGTTTTTTCCATCCATCTTAAAAGTTCCATTTATGAGTAGTAAAGAAAGAACAAGTATTGAAGGAATAATAAAAGAAGATAGACTGACTTATCTATGAGATATGACATTGGATAGTAACCACATTTGTTCTATTATAAATGACAATTGGAAACTTTTGCAGAGTAATGGAGAACTGGCAGAAGTGGTGGGGGAATGTCCTATGTTTGTGTATAAAAAAAATCATAATTTGAAAAACTTTGATGTTCTTCATCTCACATTGCTGCAGTCATAACTTATGGGTAGTCCGCTGTCCTCGGTCGGCCCGAATACCAAAGTATTAGGCTGACGTCGGTCATGGGTGCTCAGATCTGACGTCAGAGTGTCAAGGTATTAAAGCGCATGACCGACGTCATTTCCTCAGTCTTTTTGGCCACATGGTCCGAAGCAGAAGCAGCGTTTGCAAGTGCCGTTCGGCGTTCTGAAATTTTCGTATTCTGAGTTTCAGACCGATACCAAGTTGGGCTAAGTAACCCCGTTGGGGATTATTTTTGTTTTTTCTTGCCTCAGTTACTTCCGGATGTCAGAAAAAGTGAATAATTGTATTTCTTGTGGGAAACAGATACCGCATAGGGATTTACCACTCTCTTTGTATTCCTTGTTTGGGGCCTGAGCACGACGTAGTAGGGTGTCGCTTTTGTGCTAGATTTAATAAGAGCACCATTAAGCGTAGGTTAGATTGTGCTAGGCTTGTCTTCGGTAAGCGGTGTAATTACAATATGCCGTCTGATCCTCCGACGCCCGCTACTGCGAAGAAGCGCAAAGATAAATCTTTAAAGTCCAAACAGGATGACTCGTTCGTTCCGGACGCCGGTTCTTTAGACACCACTGTGGATTCGGCCGCAGTTTCAACTGAGTCTCAAGGGGAGACGTTGGTTTTGCAAGATGTGGTTTCTCAGGAGTCAGGTCAGGCTGAGGGGGCCTCTCAGGTTACTGTTCTCCCTTCTTTGCCTAAGGTGGTTAGGCCTTCTCCTTCTGTCTCTAAGGTGCCTTCCAAAGGCAGGCCTGGTTTGTCTTCCACAGGTGTCAGTCCTAGTTCTGCAGGTTCTGTGCCTAAAAAACACATGCTTAAAATGGCAGAAGATTTAATTACTTTAATCAGGGGTTCTATGCCCCCTCCTGATAAGAGGCCTAGGGTGGAGCCAGAAATGGAAAGTTTGGAGCAGGCTTCAGATTACTCAGAGTCTTCGGCTGAAGACATTCAGGATTTTCCTCCTTATTCGGATTCAGACGCAGAGGATTCCACTCCTTCTGCTTCTCCTCCAGAGGAATTTTATTTTTCAGAAACCCTGCATTCCATGAGGGAGCATTTTAAATGGGAAGGTCAGGATTTCTCAGATTCCAGGAAGAGGCTTAGGGAATTTTTGTTTTTACCACAGCATAGGCCCTTGGCTATACCTCCTGTTTTGGATGTTGTTCAAGACGTTTTCTCTGAGGCTTCCCTTAATCCAGATTCTTTGCCTCCTGCGCCAGTGAAGCCAGATAGGTATTACAGAGTGTCTGAGGCTCATAAATATCTGTATAAGAGCCCTAGGGCTGACCCAGAAACTATTAGCCAGGGACCTAAGGGTGTCAGGGCTTCTGTTGTAAAGAATCCAGTTCCTTTGGATAAGGATGCTAGAGCTTTGGAAAGGTGGGGTAAGAAAGTATATACCTCTTCCACTTTATCAATGAGGGCTTTGAATTGCCAGTTTCATATGTTGAAATACCAGAATTTTCTTCTTACTCAGTTAAAATCTAAAATGGATGCTTTAGCAGAGGGCATAGAGTGTAAGGAATTACAGGATTTGGTACATGCCTCTGATCAGGTGGGTAAGCATGCTTTGCAGTGTGGTTTTGATGCTTTGCAGGCTTCTTCCAGGGTGGCTGCCACTGGTTCAGTTCTTCGCAGGCACGCCTGGCTTAAGGATCAGAATTTGTCTGAGCATGTTAAAGCTAGGATTTTGGATGCTCCTTTGCAGTCTGAAGTTTTGTTTGGTTCTCCTGTGGAGTCTGTCTTGAAAAAAATGGAAGACAAGGCTAAGTCTATGCAGACTGTTAAAGATTTTTTGCAGGTGCAGCCCCCTAAGTTTAGCAGGAACTGGCCTGCTAAGGGTTGGACTTACCCTTCTTCTGATTCACAGTCTAGGGGTAGATCTAGACGTGGTAGGGGCAGAGCTCAGAGTTCTTTCAGGCCCAGACCGTGGAGTTCACCAGCACAATCTACAGGTGAGGGCAGGGGCCAGTCCTTTCGTAAACAGGCCCAATGACCTGCATTTCCAGCTGCCAGATCCTTCCTGTCTGGCAGCTCCTTTGGGAGGAAAGTTGGCACTCTTCAAGCAAAATTGGTTTCTAGTCACCCAGGACAAATGGGTGTTGGACATTATAGACCGAGGCTACAAGTTTTATTTCCACACATTGCCTCCTTTCAAAGGCATGCCAGACGTTCCTCCTCAGCAAAGGGCAGAGGCTCACAAACAGATTTCTTTGCTTCTTCAAAAGGGGCTATACAGCAGGTCCCTCTGTCAGAAGTGGGCCTCGGATTTTACTCTCGCCTATTTCTTGTACCAAAGAAAGGAAACACTTGGAGGCCAATCTTGGATCTATCTGTCCTCAACACATATCTGGACATTCCAAAATTCAAAATGTTGACGTTGCAACAACTTCTTCCTCTGTTGGGCAAGGATCACTGGATGGTAACTCTGGATCTCAAAGAGGCTTATCTTCATGTTCCTATCAGACTCAGTTGCAGGAGATTCCTGCGTTTTCGGGCTGGGACTTTACATTATCAGTTCTCTGCATTGCCCTTTGGCTTATCTACTGCGCCCAGAGTATTCACAAAAGTTCTGGCTCCAGTGATAGCATTCTTCAGGTTAAGAGGAATACAAATTTATCCTTATTTGGACGATTGCCTGATTCTTGCTCAAGACAAGCACGAGCTTCTTCACCATCTACAGTATGTTATGACAGTGTTAAGGTGCCTAGGGTATTCTGTGAACGAAACAAAGTCCAGTCTAGTACCCTCTCAGGAAATGTGCTTTCTGGGTGTGAGACTGAATACAGCTTCCCAGATGGCCTTTTGACCCCGGACAAGCAAAAGAATCTTACACTGTACTTCCATCAATTGTCTCTACTGTCCAGGCTGACTGCAAGGACAGTCCTTCAAGCCTTGGGGTTCATGGCATCTTGTATTCTGGTGCTTCCCAATGCCAAACTGCATATGAGGAAGCTACAATGGTATCTCAAAAATGTATGGACACAACACTGCCAAGATCTGGACACTGTCATTCAGATAATAGCTTGCATTCAAAAGGAATTTTTGTGGTGGGCTCAGGAATGTCACCTAAACAAGGGACTCTCTGTGACCCGACCAGAGGCGAGTCAGATTTTAACGACGGATGCCTCGGACAAGGCCTGGGGAGCACACCTCAATGGAAAATGGGTTCAAGACACGTGGCCTGTCAGACTTCAACATTTACATATCATCTTGAAGGAAATGTTAGCAGTCCAGTTTGCATTGATGGCTTTCAAGGATTTACTTCTCCCAGGGCAGGTGTTGATTCAAACAGACAACACAACTGTCATGTGGTACATCAACAAGCAAGGGGGAACCCATTCGTACCCTCTTTGCAGGCAAGCTATGATTTTGTGGGAGACTGCTCTCAGTTTGCAACTCACTCTTCAAGCAAGGTTTCTGCCAGGAGCACAGAACTCCTTAGCAGATGTTTTGAGCAGACGGATAGTGGATCCCCACGAGTGGAAATTGGATCCTCATGTATTCCGACAGTTGACAATGATATGGGGGACTCCAGACATAGATCTGTTCTCTTCTCTACTAAATTTCCAGGTGCCAAAGTTTTGCACAAAGATGTTTCATCCCACAGCTTGGAAAGTGGATGCTCTATCATTCAGTTGGAGCAATCTTCACGTCTATGCCTTTCCGCCTCTGCCTCTTCTTCCAAAGGTTCTCTTGAAGGTCAGACAGGACAAGCCCTCCATGATTCTAATAGCTCCAGATTGGCCTCTACAGCACTGGTATCCTCTGCTAAGGAGTTTAGTACGGGACCCTCCTTACCCTTTGCCTTTGATTCCGCACCTTTTGACTCAGGAGGGCAATCATTTCCTCAATGTCAGGATTCAGTCCCTGCATCTAACAGCCTGGCATATTCTGTTCTAGATCCTGGAGGGTCGCAGCTTCCTCAACAAGTTTTGAATGTTATTTTGGAGGCCAGGAGGCCTAGTACAAGGAAAGTTTATGCTGATAAATGGAGGAGATTTTTTATTTGGAGTAAAGCAAAGAGCTTTGATGTTTCCAGGCCTGATTTGAGTGTTTCTCTTCAATATCTTACAGAATTATTGGACAAGGGTTTGTCTTTCTCCTCTATAAAAGTTCATGCTGCAGCCATTTCTGCTCACTATGACTGTGATCCACCATTATTCTCTCAACCTTTGTTTAAGCAATTCCTTAGAGGGGCAAAGAACATAAGACCCCCACGTAGAGCTCCTACTCCTGCTTGGGATCTCAATTTTGTATTGGAAAAACTTACTTTACCTCCTTTTGAACCTGCAGCTACGTCTGAGTTAAAGTTTTTGTCTTGGAAGACTGCTTTTTTGTTGGCCATTACGTCTGCTAGAAGGGTTTCTGAATTACAGGCTCTAATGGCAGTTGAACCCTTCCTAATTTTTCATAAGGACAGGTATCTCTGCGTACTAACCCTACTTTTATGCCTAAAGTGGTTTCAAATGTGGCCTTGAACCAATCTATTCATTTGCCTACTTTTTATGCAGATCCCCAAAATAAAGGGGAGAAAATTTTGCACACTTTGGATATTCACAGGCAGTTGCGTTATTATTTGAGCAAGACTAAAGGGTTCAGACAGTCTCAGCAGTTGTTTGTTTCTTTTGCTTTGGGTTCTCAGGGGAAACCTGTTTCAAAACAAACTATTTCTAAGTGGATTAGCTTTTGTATTGCTTTTTGTTACTCTCATCATGGTAAGGAGATTCCAGCTGGAATCAGGCCTCACTCCACTAGGGCTACTGCCACTTCTACTGCTTTTTTAAGGGGGGTAGCTACTAAAGATATTTTAGAAGCAGCTACTTGGAGTTCAGTGCACACTTTTTCTAAACATTACCATCTTCCTCTTTATTCCAAATCTAGGGCTGGATTTGCCACTGCAATCTTACAGGGCATTTTGGCAGCCCCCAATGCTTTATGATTTTGCCAGCCTCCCTTTACCTCTACTTTGGGATTCTACCCATAAGTTATGACTGCAGCAATGTGAGATGAAGAACATAGTAAAGTTTTGTACCTACCATAAATGTAGATGTTCGAAGATCCACATTGCTGCAGTCCAATTCCTCCCTCCTTCCCTCTGTAGTTTGGAGTGGTGGTATGATTTGGGTTGTAGCTGTTTTTGTGCATGGTTTTAGGGAGTTATTTTATTTTTGGCTGTGCCCTTTATTTTTAGGGCCTTCTGACATCTGGGGCAAGAAAAGACTGAGGAAATGACGTCGGTCATGCGCTTTAATACCTTGACGCTCTGACGTCAGATCTGAGCGCCCATGACCGACGTCAGCCTAATACTTTGGTATTCGGGCCGACCGAGGACAGCGGACTACCCATAAGTTATGACTGCAGCAATGTGGATCTTCGAACATCTACATTTATGGTAGGTACAAAACTGTACTTTACAACAGAGTAGTAAACAATTAAATCATGTTGAGGTAACCCCTAAGGAAGCCATTGGGGATGTTTAAATGTGGACAATGCAACATCTGTCGATATATTTATGAGGGACCTTTTATCATGGTTGATAATTCTTCCCATGTTACTATCAAGGGGAGATGCAATTGTCAGACATAGGGGGTGGTTTATTTTTGTGCATGTTTAGGCTGCTCGGCTTTTTATATAGGAAAGAGTAGGAGGAGGTTATTTGAAAGAATTAAAGAACATCTATATTTTATATAAAAAGGAAAGATATAAGCACACTGTAAAATGTCTGAATTATAAGAAGTTTTATTTTGCAGTTATTGAACAGGGACAGTTAGATTTAAGAGGGGGTCTTAATTTTCTTGAACGAAGAGAAGCCTTTAGCAGACAAATCCCCTGGGCTTACTGATATATTAAATGTTTTTTAAAAAATAAGAGAGTGTTTGTTAATAAAATTTTTAAACAGTAAGCTTTTAGAATAAGTATTTAATTGTTTAATTGCATTTTTGTCAGTTAATTAGGAAATTGGTGTATTGCGCATGCATATTTAATGCTTATGAAGTGTGTGTTTTTTGCATTCTGAAGTCTTTTTGATGAAAGCAACTAATAAATTGAGTGGATGCTATTTTGTGGTGTTACTGTGTCTCTATAGAAGGTTTTTTTATGTCTTACACCTTATTGTAGTGCATAGACAACTAAGTTTCTATCTTCATAGAGCAAAACGGTACAGAAAGTCTAACCAACTATTTTTGTATCTTTTTCAGCTAACAGTTTAGGTCAAACAGTCTCCAAAATGACCCTGGCCAAATGGATTACTGACCTGTATTTCTTTGATTTATTCAAATAATTGTCTGGAATTGCCTCACTCTCCTAAGGCCCATTGTAGTAGATCTATGGCTGCATCTGCTTTCTCTTCCAGAATGTCGATTGATGAAATTTGTGCAGTGGTCACTTCGTCATAGATGCATTTTAATTACTACTATTAATAATAATTTTATGACTACTTATAAATTGGACATTGTCTTCAGAAGTAGAGCTTCCTTTGTTTTGACAGTGCTCCAGCATAGCCTTCCTTGAGGCTGCCCAAGAGTTGCGTAGCTGGGGACTCTTGCCCATAAGTGGGGAAGAATGAAAAAGACATCAGATTTGGAGGTTATGTAGTTACTGAAACATGACATCTGTATTTTCTGTTTTCATTCTTCCTCACCTTCCCCTCTCAACCATCCCCCAATCTAGTTGCTCCTAGAGGATCTATGGGCTATATAGGCACCTTCATGTTCCTGGTTTGAGCCTCTGATACTTTTCTGTCTGTTTCTGTCTCTGTGTTCAGTAGGCAGTAAGGCAGCAAACTTTATCTGACAAAGATGGGGAAGGTGTAGAGCATTGTGGGTTTAGGGAGGAGCTCGAGACTGGGATCCAAGTCTGAAAAATGCAGCAGAGTCTGATCTGTGATCCATCAGTGAGGAAAATGAAAATGGACAACACAAAAAGTTAAACATTAACTTCCAAATTTTTTATTTAGAAAACCATCTTCTTCATAACTATTGCTTCAGCTAAACAAATTTTTAAGCTTCAAGTCCCATCAGTTAAATCTCCTTATATTATTGCTCATAGGGACGGGACAGGGTGTTTCTCCAATACATCCCTTCCTTTCTCCATAAGGTGGCAGTGGTTGAGGTTATTTTCCAATCTATACAGTTACCAGTTTTTCTTTCCGAATTTTGCAAACAAGGTAGAATACTTGCTTCACCTCTTAATGTACACAGGCAGTTGCATATTTACCTTTACAGGACAGAACAGTGCAGGAAGTCTGATCAGCTGTTTGTATCCCTTTCCCTTAATTGTCTAGGTCAGGCTCTTAAAGCTGCACCAGACAAATGGATTTCTGTTTGCATCTCCTTGGTTTATTATCAAAAAGGACTAGATTTATCTCAAACCCCTAGAACTCACTCTACTCATTTTTTGATGGTTACTTCATGTGCCTTTTTATCAGGAGATTTCACTGACCATATTTGTGCTGCAGTCATATGGTCAAAGACTTGTACCTTGTTGCACATTACAATTTGGACATTAGAGCTTCTTCTGGTTTGATAAATTTCCAGTGTTCCCTTCTATGAGGGCCTCCCTAGTGTTATATAGCTGGACATTCTGCCCCATTCATGAAGAATGAAAAGGACAACATCAGCTTTAGGAGTTATATACTTTAACTTGGCATCTGTGTTGTCCATTTTCATTCTTCTTCACATTCCCTCCACCTTGTCTCTTCTAGAAGTCCATGTAAGACTATATGGGGATCTTTCTGTTCCAGGTTTGAGTCTTAATCTCTTCTTATATCTGTTGCTCTCACCATAATAAATTAGGAGATTAATCAGCAAACTCTATTTGAGGTGGCTTGCATCAGAGTAGAGCATTATGGGTAGAGGGAGGAGTTCAAGATTGGTATCTGGAGTCTGGTATGCAGCCAAGTCGGATCTGAACCCCATTCGTGAGGAAGAATGAAAGTGGACAACACAGATGCCAAGTTATGGTAAACACGTAACTCCTAATTTTGCCCTTGTGATCAGCTCTTTCACTCAAGCCCTGCAGTCTCTCTCACTTCAACTTGATGCATTTCACCTGCTTCACTGTCTTGTGCTTCACCCATGTTACCTTCAGCATGTGAACTATATCTTCCACATATGCATTTCCTTTCCCTTACACAACTCCGATACATGCTACAGTAAACCACCCGTAGTGTACACACCACTTGTACTTGAATGCCAGTTTATTTTTTCACCGTTCTACAAGCCCACCACTTATACAGATGAATGCAAGGAATCATGCTGATCCTCTCTAATGTGTATAACTTTCTTACCATCCCTTTTAATCTTTCTGGCATGTTAAACCATGTGTACAGTAACATTCTGTCCAAGTCACCAAATGGTTCTGCCCATCTGTCCTCCAAGACTCGTGCTCTTCTCACACTCCAGTTTCCTTAACACATTTTTGATTCAAATGCCACAATGCCTTTTCATACTTATCTAGTTATGTATTTGGACCATTTTTTTTTTAAATAAAGTTTGGTAAATTGTTTATGAAACCATGATAAAATTTACCACTTACTTCTGTGGCGTTACATTGGGGTAACTTGTTGTGTCCATAGACTTCAGTGGGGCACCTTCAAACATGCATGGTAGTGCACCCCTTAAGATGTATGGATGCAACACATTTTTTCCTACACTGATGCTATTAAGGTTAAAGTTTACTGATTTTACTCCATAACATCACTGTTTAGGAATCGTGTTTTTTTTTTTTTTTTCTTGAAATACAATAAGAAAATGTTCCCTGATAGGTAAAGGTGCTGTTTGACAGCTTTTGCACCACATGTCATGGTGCAAAGGTAAGATTAGAAAACACTGGAAAATCACTTTTAAGCAATTTCCCCGTTAGGGTGGCTATCCCCCCTTTGCCTTGTCTAGATTCCTTATACTCCCACCCCCCCTTTAGTCAAACCGCTTTTTTGTACAGTGTTCCGTTTAGTTCAACCCCCCTTTGGCAACTCACTCCATCTCTATAGCTGTTTTTGTACATCGCTGAATTCCTTTGTATTGCAGCCAGCATGATCTCTGCATTTAGATCATGGAAGGATCTGAATTTTCCCATGCCGTTATCTGTAAACATTGGTGTTCATTCTCTGATCCCCTTTAACCCATCTTTAAAGGACCACTTTCCAGTATTCCATACTATTTTCATCCAGCCCAGCCTTCCTAGGCAATAACTGTTATTTGGACACTTCTGAGCATCCTTCTCCATAGCTTTATCTACATTTGAACTGCTTGTACTCTCCTCTACACTCATTTGTCAGTGTATCCAGCTCAAGTGTTTGTCTTCCATACACCTATGTCTCAGTTTGTTTGTTGCACAGTTCTATTCAGACATGATGCATTTCTCATCTGTCCTGCTTATAGGACCTCTGCTTACTCTATTCTTCCTTTCCCCCCTCTACACGGGCTTGCAACAAATGTTTGTATAGCCATCACTTTGTTAGAACTTGGAGTAAGTGGCTGCATGCCTCACCATCTACAGAACTGGCAGTACAGTAACTAATCACAATTCAGTCCTGGCAGACATGGTCTCCCATCACTTATATCCTTTCCTTCTCTCACTTGCTCCCATATTTTTTAATAAATAGCTTGTACCATTAGATGTACTTTAATCCTCAATTAACCCTTCTTGGTGGTACCACTAATTCATCGCCTCATACTGTTAATAGCCCGTTGTAACCACTGTGGATGTGGTCAGGGGAGTCTCAGCCCTGAACTCCTCTTGGAGACATCAAAGATCCATAGAATAACTTCCTCTTCACTTTGTAGCACCATGCATTCATCTGCAAACAGGGTAAAGCTATTACACTCTCCTACCCACAAACTCTCCAAGACATCTTTTTCTAGTCTCCAAGTTAATCGTGAACATGCAAAAATAAGACTGACCATGGACAATCTTGGTATATTTCACTTCCCAGGTTCTGTCTGTCCAGCACCATCTCCTTCCCCACTGAATGTATACTTGGCAAAGTGTATGTACGTTTGACTCCTTGCACAAAAGCTCTCTGTGCCATACTCAGGCTTTGAAAATAAGGCTTGACTTAGTTTTATTGAAGATTTTGGACTTTTGCAGTTGTATTTTTACTAGGCTTGGAGTCTGACTATTGAAGCTCCTGCTTTTTGACTTTATATTGAAGGTTTTCTGTATATATCTAACAGTGTCACTCCAGATTTTACTTTCCCATATGGCTTTGCCCACGCCATACATCCAACTGTCTGCCTCCGCTGGTTTGTAAAAGAACTTATTTTTGCAAATGTTGCCTTTCATAGCTGCACTACATTTGGTAATATCTGTACTAGCTGTCATACCCTAGCAAAAACAGGCATATCCATGGCACCTTGAGAGAGTGTGATGGGTTCTTCGGGTCATACTTCCCTAATGTTCTTCGTGTTTCACTGTTGCAGTCATCACATTTGGGTTATCTGCCTGCAGGTAGCCCTCAGATGGCCTGAATACCAGAGTCTTGGATTCCTGTGTGTGATGCTGTCTCTTCCATTAAGTTGGGTCGTCAGGGGTATAAAACATGCAGCCGATGCCATTACATCAGTCTTTCTTGCCGCACGGTGCCCGGAGCAGAAGCAGTTCGCAAGGGCCTGTTGGCTGACTCCTGAAATTTCAGAACCGAAGTCTTCTAAAAAGCTAAGTAACCCGTTTGGGATTCCTTTATCTTGCTCTTAACCAATGTCAGTAAAAGTTAGCAATTGTCTTACCTGTGGAAAGCAAATACCTCATAAAGATTTTCATTCGTACTGCATTCCTTGCTTAGGCCCAGACCACAATGTCCCTCGCTGTCAGTTTTGTGCCTTGTTCAACCCCCCGAACTATTCGTCGTCGGGCTATATTTGCAGCAAATTAATTTTGGTACTCAGTATAACTATCCAGAAATGGCTTCGGTAAGCCATCCGACTAAGACAGAGACAGTCCGCATAGGTCCAAAACTGCCGACGCTTCTATTAAGCTAGTCACCAGTCTGCCGGTACTTAGTGAGGTGCTTTTGCAGCCCCTGATACCCACTACCTCAAATTCGCAGGCCTCTAGGGAAACCCATTCGTAGTCCGGTATGCCGCAAGATGCTTCTTCGACTATGGAACCTGCGGATGTCTCTACCTTGGATGGGTCCGGAGACGCTGTGCAGCCACCGGCTTCTGAGGGTGTATTCAGGCCTACAGACTTGCATTTTAAACCAACGCCATCTTCTTCATCCAGGCCTAAAACTCGACCCACGCCTAAAAAAACGACATCCAAACCGCATGCTCAAACTCATATGCCTAAAAAAACAAATGCTTAGAATGGCTGAAGACCTTATTACCTTAATTCGGGGAAGCCAGCCTTCCCCCTCTAAGAGACCTAGAACTGATTTGCCTTCTGATTCTTCTGATCAGGAATCTGATATTTCTGTTTCTTCTGATGGGTTTGCCCTTATCTACTTATGAGGATTCTGATGCAGAGGATTCCATTCCCTCTGCTTCCCCTCCAGAAGATTTTTCTTTTGGTGAAACTTTGCACAATCTTAGGGAGCATTTCCGCTGGGAAAGTCAGGATTACTTTGACTCCAAAAAGAGGCTTAGGGAATTCTTACTCCTCCCTCAACATAGGCCTTTAGCTATCCCTCCTGTTTTGGACATTGTAGATGATGCTTTCTTGGAATCTAGCATTTCCCCAGACACTTTACCTCCAGCTCCCAGAAAACCTGACTGGTATTAGAGTACCTGATTCTCACAAGTTCCTCTTCAAGAATCCTACTGCAGACCCAGAGACCATTTCCCAAGGACCAAAGGGCATTAAGGCTACTGCTGCCAAAAACCCTACCCCTTCTGATAGAGATTCTAGAGCCTTGGACAGATGGGGTAAGAAGGTATATACTTCTGCTACTTTGGCCATTAGGGCTTTAAATTGCCAGTTTGAGATATTAAAATACCAGCAGCATATTATGGGACTGCTTAAACAGCAAATGATGTTGATTCCTGACTGTACTGAACATAAAGAATTACAGGATTTAATGCATTCTGCAAAACAAGTTGGTAAACCTACTTTGCAATGTGGTTTTGACTCTTAGAAGCATCATGCAGGGCTGCTGTCACTGGGTCTGTACTTAGAAGACATGCTTGGCTTAAGGAGCAAAACTTGCCAGATCATGTTAAAGCTAAGTTACTGGTTTCTCCCTTAAACCAAGACCGCCTGTTTGGCAACAAAGCAGAAGTAGTCCTCAAAAAGATGGAGGAAAAAGCTAAATCTATGCAAACTGTTAAAGATTAGATTTCCTGCAAGTACAGCCTCCCAGATTTAATAGGTATTGGCCTTCAAAGAATTAGTCCGTTCCAGCCTCTTCCAGGTCTTCTCAGTCCAAACCCAAGAACAGCAGACCACCTAGGTTACAGTCTCAGGCTATGCACAAGCCTAAGCAGTGGGGGGCTCCCACCTCCAAAGCAGGGAGTAGTAAGATGCCCCCTACGTAAAAATGGCACAATGACTTAACCTTAACCCTTCCAAGCCCTGCTCAACTACCTGCTCCCTTAGGAGGAAAGCTTGCTCTGCATGCAAAAAACTGGGAACTCATTACCCAGGACAAATGGGTTTTGAATGTAGTTTCCCAAGGATACAGATTCCACTTCTACACCCTACCAACGCCAAACGGTTGGCCGGACCTACCCCCAAATCAGTGGGCAGATGCTCTACAGCAGGTTCTCTCTCTTCTAAGTATCAGGGCTATTCAACCTGTCCCAGCAGAAGAAAGGGGACAAGGTTTTTATTCAAGACTTTTCCTGGTACCCAGAAAAGACACCTCCTGGCATCGTATCCTGGACCTCTCTATTCTAAACACCTTTTTTGTAATCCCAAAATTCAAAATGCTAACACTTCAACAGCTGCTTCCTATGCTAGGCAAAGATGCCTGGTTGGCAACCTTAGACTTAAAGGAAGCTTACCTGCACATTCCAATAAGGGAATCTTACAGGAAATGTCTATGCTTCAGGGCAGGCTGCATGCAATATCAGATGTTCATCGTGTTTCACTGTTGCAGTCATTAATCTTGAGTTATCCTGCTGGCAGGCTACCCGTAGTCGGCCTGAATTCCAAAGTCTAGGTCCGGCGTCAGTTGCTATCGCCTCTTCCCTGACGTCAGTGCGCCAGGGGTATAAAAGATGCAGCCGACGCCATTTTCTTCAGTCTTTCTTGCTGCGTGGTGCCCGAAGCAAAAGCAGTTCACTAGTGCCGGTCGGCCAACTCCTGAGATTTTCACAGACTAATTTCAGATCCGAAGTCTTCATTAAAGCTAAGTACCCCGTTGGTGAAACTTTTTTCTTGCTCCAGACTGATGTCAGAAAAAGTTAACAATTGTATTTCTTGTGGGAAGCAAATACCTCATAAGGATTTTCATTCTTACTCTATTCCTTGCCTAGGCCCTGATTATAACTTTGCTAGCTGTCGGTTTTGTGCTAGATTCAACCAACACACTATTAAGTGTCAGTTTGATTTTGCTTTTCATTACTTTGGCCAAAAATTCAGTTATATAATGCCATCGGAACAGCCGACCGGAGTTTCTAAAAAACGCAAGGAAAAAGAGGACAGGCATCAGAGATCCAAAACAGACTATGAGGCTTCCGCTAAGCCAGTCGCCGGTTCTCATTGAGGCACTTTCGCAGCCCCTGACGCCCGCTACCTCAGAGCCACAGGCCACTGACGACCCCCACGTGGAGCCAGCTAGGCCTCTGGATACCCAAGGTATTGGACACTCGGAAATCATTCCCTCAGATGGGTCCGGAGCCGCTGAGCAGGCATCTGCTTCTGAGGGTGTTTTCAGACCTACACAGCTATATGTAAAGCCTACTTCAGCTTCTAAAGCAAAGACTAAAGCAGCTTTAAAGACAAAGAAACAAGTACAGCATTCTCCAGGACAAACTTGCATGCCTAAGAAACAGATGCTCAAAATGGCCGAAGACCTTATTACCTTGATCAGGGGTTCCCATCCCCCTCCTGATAAGAGGCGTAGGCAAGAGACAGACTATGACTCTTCAGATCAGGTTTCCATTTCCTCTGACTCTTCTTCTGTACAGGAATACTCTCTTCCTCCCTATGAGGATTCTGATGCTGAAGAATCCATTCCTTCAGCCTCTCCTCCTGAGGATTATTCTTTTGGGGAAACCCTGCATACCATGAGGGAGCACTTCCACTTGGAGAGCCAAGATTACTCAGAATCAAATAAAAGGCTTAGAGATTTTCTTTTACTTCCTCAGCACAGGCCTCTTGCTATTCCCCCCTGTGCTAGACATTGTAGAAGATGTATTTTCAGAGTCCGGCCTTTCTCCAGACTCCTTACCTCCAGCTCCTGTTAAACCAGACAGATACTACAGGGTTTCAGATTCACATAAATGTCTTTATAAAATCCCTGCTGCTGACCCAGAAACTATTTCTCAGGGTCCCAAAGGGGTTAAGGCTGCTACTGAAAAAAACCCTATCCCTTCTGACAGGGATTCAAGGGCACTAGACAAATGGGGGAAAAAGGTTTGCACTTCTGCTACTTTGGCTGTGAGGGCTTTAAATTGTCAATTTCATATGATTAAATATCAGCAATCCTTAATGTCACTGTTAAAACAGAAAATGTTGGCCAGTTCTGATTGTGCAGAAAATAAGGAAATGCAGGATTTATTGCATGCAACTGAACAAGTGGGAAAGCATACATTGCAATGTGGTTTTGATTCTCTGGAGGCCTCCTGCAGGGCTGCAGTTATGGGTTCTGTCTTTAGGAGGCATGCTTGGTTAAAGGAACAAAATCTGCCTGATCATGTTAAAGCAAAATTATTAGATGCTCCAGTACAGCATGATACTTTATTTAGTCTTAAAGCAGAGGAGGTTTTGAAGAAAATGGAGGACAAAGCAAAATCTATGCAAACAGTAAAGGATTTTTTTACAGGTTCAGCCACCATGATTTAGCTGAAACTGGCCTACAAAGAATCGGTCCTTTCCAGTGTCTGACAGACCACAAAGAGGCAGATACAGACATCCCAGAGGCAGATCCCAGCCCCAGGGCTCATACAAACCTAAACAGTGGGGCGCTTCTACCTCCAAAAGTGGAGAAGACACAGCACAGCCATACAGGGAACAGTCCCAATGACTTGCCTCTGCCAGCACCAATCACTTATCTTCTTGCAGCCCCCTTAGGGGGAAAACTAGCACTTTTCTCTCAAAATTGGCAAATGATCACCCAGGACAAATGGGTATTGAATATAGTGTAAAAACCACCAACGCTGAGCAGAAAAAAAAACCTTTATATCAACACACAAAGCTTTCAGGTAATAAACCCTTTCTCAATGCTTAATACAGGTTCAATTAAAATGCATTTTAAATAGGAGTCATAAAATCACATGACATGCAGCCCAACCATCATGTGAACAATTTAAAGCAATACAAAGTACAAAACTACTAAAACAACTAAGAACACACATACATATATAAAAAATTCACATGTTAATATTAAAAACTATGTATACACACATTATTTTATCTTTGTGTGCTGTATGTGAACTAATATGGGTTTTAAAGAAACAGCAGAATTTAAACCTGCTATGCTGTCTGCTGAAAGTCTGACAATCCATTCAAACTCTTTGACTTCTAGTAAATTTCCCATATCACCTCCCCTAATTGATGAAAAAAATAACATCAATCACTCTAAAATTAAACTTATGACTACAACCATATTCAGAAATATGTTTAAATAACGCATTATTTTCACATGCCCTTCTAATCTCAAACTTATGCTCTATTATTCGTTCCTTTAATTTCCTAGTAGTTTTTCCAATATAAAATGAAGAACAAGCAGTATGGGTATTGAATATAGTGTCCCAGGGCTACAGGTTCCACTTTCACACCCTGCCAAAGGCAAAAGGTATTAAGAAGCAAGATGCAGTCGATGCCAATGAGGAGATGAAAAAGCAAATCCAAAAAATGCTTATAGCACTAAAACCAATACAAACAAGGAGCCACCACACGTTCCTTCTGTAAAACCGCTTTATTGACCTAGGTTTCGTCCATACGAACTTCTTCAGAATACATACTATTGCTTCAACACAAGGCTTTTATATGATTTAAAATATTAAATAATTACTCAATTGATGTAATTAACTTTCAATAATGGATTCTTAAAAGGGAAATGTTTCAATACAACACATTTCATACTATTAGAACCCAATGTAACAACCATATATATATATATATATATACACCTATTGCTTGATGTAAAGTATATATACACACTAATATGTAAAAAATCAACAACTTATGCTAAAAACTAATGAATTAATTGTATAGAATTAATTAACATAATCAGCTACACCAATTCATAAAAAACATACCCTACTTATACTATACTTGTATTTACATATTTATGTTAAAATACTGTCTTATATATGTATGTATAATATGTACATTAAAATTAATACACATAATATTACAGCTAACTATTATATTATATTGTAAAGAATTGTGACAATATAATGAAATTCATCTATACAATATTATGATGCTTAAATTCATAATAAAATAACATAATTAATTAAATAGATTGAGCATATATTTTAACAAACTACTAACAAATGTTACTGTAAGTATCCTATTATGTTTGATTTTGTTATATACATTCTCCACCATTTAGCCCACTAAGATCAAAATTGGTATAATAAAGATTTTGACATAAATTAAACCATGTATATAATACATAAATATAATTGATGTGTGTATGTGTTATTATTTAGATGTATAACACATCAACTATTTCCCATAGACTCTATTCAATTTCAATAATGGCATAATAGTCAAATATTCATTTATACCTGGTGGGTTACATGAATTCAGACGCATTTGCCATTTCAATTCCTCCATGTCTAAATGGTATATTGTTGTCTTCCCTTGCAAATCATATTTAACTTGGTCAATGACCATAAATTTGAATTAATGGTCATTATTTTCAATTATATGTCTTGCTAAAGCATTAGTACTTTTATGATGTTGTATATCCAAAAGATGTTCTTTAATTCGTTCTCTGAATTGTCTTTGTGTTTTCCCTATATAGAAGGCTTTACATTGTTGACACAAAGCCATATACACTACATTTGATGTTAAACAATTATAATGCCCGTTTATCCTAATTTTACAACCATTAATTGTTATTTCTGTATCTGAGCAATATATGTAACTACATATAGTGCATGTTCCACATTTAAAATTGCCTTTGCTTCTGTTACTATGTGTATTACTATTTCCTTTATTCTCTAAGATATTTTTGAAAGATGGACTCTTTTTGTATACAAATTTTATTTGACCTTGAAAAAGCTGTCTCCAAATTTTTTCATTCATAAAGAAACCCCAATTCTTTCTAATTATATTCTCTATTTCTTTGAAACAATCATTGTAATTAATAATATACAATGGAACATTATTATAGTAATCTTTCTCTATTGTTCCTTTACTATCCAATGTTTTATTTATAGAACCAGTTTTTAATATTGCAGTATAAGTTCCATTTTGTCTCTTATTTATTATTTCATTGTATATTCTAACACAAAACTGTTCTGGATATCCTCTATTTGTAAATAATTGCATAATATATTTCAATTCTTCTATAAAATCTTGTTCTTCACTTACCATTCTGGCTGCCCTGACCATCTGCCCTTTAATTATAGCTTTTTTCTGATGGTCAGGGTGCCAGCTATTAAAATGCAAATATGCATTAGAAAAAGTGGGTTTTCTATGTATTTTAGTTTTTAAGTTGTTAGTTTCTTTATTGTATACTATATCTATATCCAAAAAGGTGATTTTTTCCTCATGGACATGATATGTAAATCTTAAAAATCTTATTGTAGTATTTATATATTCCAAAAAAGTTTCCAACATGTCTTTTTCATGGTCCCAAATAATAAAGATATCATCTAAAAATCTAGTATACATTATAAGATGTTTACGAAAATTTGTCTGAAACAAATAGTTATATTCCCAATAACTCATTATAAGATTTGCATACATGGGGGCACATGGTGCCCCCATAGCTACTCCATGTATTTGTTGGTAATAACTTCCTTCAAAGTATATAAAATTATTCTTTAATACAATGTCCATCAAATTTATTAAAGTATTAATTTTATCTTCGTATAAATGTGTCTCAAACAATTGTTCTTCAAGCCATATAAGGCCAATATCATGTGGAATTGTTGTAAAAAGATTTACGACATCAATTGTTACAAAAGTATATTCATTTTTCATATTTATTTCTTTTAGTTTACTCAAAAAATCCCATGAATCTTTTGTTATATATGTAAAACATTCCATACTTTCTTTGAAGAAATAGTCCAAGTAGTGACTTATATTACATGTTACACTTCTATTTCCATCTACTATAGGTCTAAATTCTAAATTATTGAGGCCTTTATGTATTTTTGGTATTCCAAAAATACCACTAATTACTGGATGTTCATTTTGTAAGTATTCATGTTCATCTTCAGTGATTTCCCCCTGGTATAGCATATCATCCAGTAATACTTCTATTCTTTTAAAGGCTATATTCACTTGGTTCTTCTTATATGAGTGTAAGTATCACTTAGTAACATATTAGTCATATAAGAACTATAATCACTATAGTCTAGTATTACTATGCCATTACCTTTATCTGGCCTCATAATACTTAATTGCAAATCATTGCTGATGTCATTAAGTAATTGTTCTTCCTTTTGACTCATATTTGAATGTTTATTATACTTATATTTTTTGTAAAACATTCTTACGTCATATTCAGTTCTTTTTTCAAAATTCGCTATTTCTTCATTCATTGGTGGATTGAATAAACTAGATTTTGTAAATCTCTTATGTTGTTGCCCTTGATTATCAATTTTATTATGAAAAAATGATTTTAAATTCAATTTACGTGAAAACGACTTTAGGTCCAATATAGTGTCTACTACATTGCCTTTTTTACAAGGAATAAAATTAAATCCTTTAGAAAACAAATTAGCATGTTCCACAGTTATATTCTTTGAAGAATAATTATATACTTTGAAATCCTGTTGTGTATTTATCACTATATTAGGGTTACTTAAAAAAATGTAATCATTAACATCAGGTACTAAGCTTGCATTAAATTGTGTAGCTATATTTATAGGTTGCATTTCTATACAATTCTGATTATTAACTACATAATTGTCTGGATTACAATCTATATAAAAATTAACTACATTACAACAACATTCTTCACTTTCATAGTCATATATTTGTTTGTCATCATTTGTAAAATAAACATTATTTGTTCCTTTGTTAAACTCATTTCCATTAAACTCATATATGCTCAAATCTAATAATGCATCATTAGTTGTATTGTCATAACTATCTAGTTTATGCCCAGATGTAATAAAACTATTACTATTGTACAATTCACATGCAATATCTTTATCAACTGTTAGGTCAACTACATGATTCAAATTACTAAAACAAGATACCAAATTTATGTCTTTATCTACATATTCAACAGAACTGATACTATTATGCGATGCACATACAATGTCAGTATCAAGTATTAATTCAACTTCAGGGTTTAAATTACTTAAAAAAGGCGCCAATTTAGTACAATTATCTACATGTTCAACGGAACCAATACTAATGTTTGGGCAGGTCGTACTCACATTATAAGTGTCTTTACCAAGTCCTTGTGGCCGTTGACTGTGAAAAAAATCAACCAATTTGTTGTCCTTTTTGTTAGTACCCGCCTGTATCATTACGGCCGGAGCTACATTTTCCGTTTCCTCCCTACTGTGTATTGTCCCAAAAAAGTCTGTTTCGGTTTAGCGCCCTTTTACATTGGGTTCTAATAGTATGAAATGTGTTGTATTTAAACATTTCCCTTTTAAGAATCCATTATTGAAAGTTAATTACATCAATTGAGTAATTATTTAATATTTTAAATCATATAAAAGCCTTGTGTTGAAGCAATAGTATGTATTCTGAAGAAGTTCGTATGGACGAAACCTAGGTCAATAAAGCGGTTTTACAGAAGGAACGTGTGGTGGCTCCTTGTTTGTATTGGTTTTAGTGCTATAAGCATTTTTTGGATTTGCTTTTTCATCTCCTCATTGGCATCGACTGCATCTTGCTTCTTAACACCAGGTTTGCAGCATTTTCGGTTAAAGGCAAAAGGTATGCCAAACCTGCCACACAATCAATGGGCAGAGGCACAAAAACAAGATGTCCTTCAAGAATGCAACTGCAGTCATAACATGTGGGTTGTTCTGCCTCAGGCAGCCCTCGGTCGGCCGGATTCCAAAGTCTGGGTCCGACGTCGGCTGATGTTGCATTTCTCTCCGACGTCAGAGCGGCTGGAGTACATAAGCGTCAGCCGACGCCATTTTCTTCAGTCTTTCTTGCCGCGCGGTGCCCGAAGCAGAAGCAGTTGGCAAGTGCCGGTCGGTCAGCTCCTGTATTCTTCGATACCGAAGTCATCAAAAAAGCTAAGTACCCCGTTGGGGACCTTTTCTTGCCTCAGCCGATGTCAGAAATTACTGAAAAAGTTAACAATTGTCTTTCTTGCGGTAAACAAATACCTCATAAGGATTTCCACTCTTACTGTCTTCCTTGCCTGGGCCCAGACCACGACGTCTCGGCCTGTGTAGCCTGTGCTCGCTTCAACAAGCGCACTCTCAGGCGCCGGGCGGAGTTCGCTGTAGATTTTTTTCGCCGATAAATTTGCTTACACCATGCTGTCGGATCTTCCGACATCGCAAACTCCGAAAAAGCGAAAAGACCGGGACCGACATCCTCGGCCCTCGTCTACCACCGACTCCACGCCAAAACCTAGCGCGAGTGCTCCGGTTCCCTCTGAGACGGTCTCTCCACCGCTCCGAACCGAAGACACCGCATTACCGATGCCTCCGATTCCGGACATCACTCCGCCAGTTATCGATTTTCCTCCGGATACCGAAACCGAGGAAATGCCCGTGACCATTGCTGTAGACAAGGTCACTCCTGCACGTGGAGCTGCCAGGCCTCCTATGGCCATGTCTATTAAGGCCTACACTAGGGCTAAGGCAGCCAGCAAAACAAAGCATACTACTTCTAAATCTTTACTTCAGCCTACTCCAGAGACACAAATTATGTCCATGGCTGCTGATTTAATTTCCATGATTAGAGGTTCACAGGCCTATCCTGAGAGAGGATCCCAGCCTCCTTCTGATAAAAGGCCCCGGGTTGAACCCTCTGACCCTATTCCTTCAGATGAAGATTCTGAGGGCTCTGTCCACTCTGATAGCCAGGAAGAGCTCTTCCAGACCTATGAGGACTCGGATGCAGAAGATTCCATCCCCTCGGCCTCCCCTCCTGAGGATATTTCTTTTGGGGAAGTTCTGCACACCATGAGGGAACATTTCAAGTGGCAAGGTCAGGAATATTCTGATTCTAGGAAACGCCTTAGGACTTTCCTTAAGAAGCCCCAGCACAGGCCCTTAGCTATTCCTCCTGTTCTTGATGTTCTGGATGATTTATATTCTGACTCTAGTGCTACCCCTGATTCTCTTCCTCCTGCTCCAGCCAAGCCAGACAGGTATTACAGGGTCCCAGAAACTCATTCCCATTTATTCAGGGCCCATACTGCTGATTTGGAAACTATTTCACAGGGGCCTAAAGGAGTTTCCGCCTCCACCTCTAAAAATCCATTGCCCTCCAACAGGGAAGCTAGGTCATTAGAGAGATGGGGCAAAAAGGTTTACACATCTACTACCTTATCTATGAGAGCTTTAAATTGCCTTTTTCATATGTTACAATATCAGGATTACCTGTTAGAAGATTTGCAAAAAACATTAGCCACTCCTGATCCTTTAGACAGGAAGACTTTGCAGGAAGCTGTACATAACACTCAGCAAGTAAGCAGTCACTTCCTGCAGTGTGGATATGATGCACTGGAAGCTTCATGTAGGGCAGCTATGACAGGGGCAGTCATTCGTAGACATGCTTGGTTAAAAGATCAACCTCTACCAGATCATGTAAAAGCAAAACTTCTGGATGCACCTCTGGAAAAGAACAAGCTCTTTGGTGCGAATGCTAAGGATGTGTTAAAGACCATAGAAGAAAAAGCAAAATCAGTTCAGACGGTGAAAGATTTCCTCCAGGTTCAACCCCCCAGATTCAGTAGGAATTGGCCTTCAAAAAACTGGTCCTTTCCTAATCCAGAAAAGTTTCAAAGGGGTAAGAACAGACGTGGCCGAGGAAGAGGCCAATACAGAGGCCCTTACAGGGGACGACAATGACAGCCAGGAAACCAAAGAAGTGACGCAGGGGTTTCACCTGCCCCACAACCACAATCTCAATGACTTTCCTCTACTACCGCCTACCAGGGAACAACTAGAAGCTCCCTTGGGCGGGAAATTATCTCTGTTTGCAGAAAATTGGCACAGACTGACAAAGGACAAATGGATTTTAGACATTATAGACCGAGGGTACAGGTTTCATTTTCATACCTTACCAAGAAAACAAGGCATGCCAAACCTACCACAAAACCAGAGGGCAGAGGCTATCAAGCAAATCACTCTGCTGACTCGGATGAAAGCAATAGAAAGAGTTCCACAACAAGAACAAGACCAGGGGTTTTACTCAAGACTGTTCCTTGTTCCAAGAAAAGAATCTCAATGGAGACCAATACTGGACTTGTCTGCATTAAACACCTTTCTCATAGTACCAAAGTTCAAAATGCTGACTCTACAGCAACTCCTTCCCATGCTGGGCAAGGGGTCTTGGCTGATTACTCTGGACCTCAAGGAGGCATACCTGCATGTCCCTATCAGACACAGCTGCAGAAGATACCTCAGATTTCTTGCAGGACCAGAGCATTATCAATTCTCAGCATTGCCATTTGGCTTGTCTACTGCACCCAGAGTATTCACAAAATGCCTGGCTTCAGTAATTGCTCATTGCAGGCTCCAGGGATACAAATTTACCCGCACCTGGACGACTGCCTCATACAAGCGGACGACAAATTGATGTTGACAAAAAAACCTGGATTATGTCATACGATTACTTCAAGCTCTGGGATACACAGTCAACTTCCAAAAGTCAAGACTGCAGCCATCCCAGCAAATAATCTTCTTAGGAGCCAAACTAGACACAGCCTCTCAGATGGCTTACCTGACAAAAGACAAGCAAGAGAAGTTAACTCATTACTTCAAAGGTTTAGCAAAACTCACCCAGATGACTGCAAGGAGATTCCTACAGGCCCTGGGTTACCTGGCATCCTGCATTCTCCTGGTTCCATTAGCAAGACTACACATGATAAAGCTTCAATGGTACCTAAAAAGCATTTGGTCTCAACACAGCAACAACTTGGAGACAATCATTCCGCTCATTCCATGCCTACAAAAGGAATTCCTATGGTGGGCCACGGTGAGCCAGGCAAACACAGGTATGTCATTCAAAAAACCACAGATAACACAGACCATGACCACAGACGCCTCAGACCTTGGATGGGGGTTGCACATGGAAGGCAGGTGTATACAAGGACAATGGCCTCCAAAGGAAACACATCTGCATATAAACCAAAAGGAAATGCTGGCAGTAATGCATGCCATCGAGGCCTTTCAACACCAACTCCAGCAAGGTCATTTACTGATACGGACAGACAACACCACTGTGATGTGGTACATAAACAAGCAAGGGGGCACCCACTCTTACCCCCTTTGCAGACTGACAATGCATCTTTGGGAGAAATCACTGAGCCTGAACATCCAGTTACAATCCCAGTTTGTTCCAGGAAAAGACAATGTGTTGGCGGACAGCCTAAGCAGGAATTTCACAGATCCACACTAGTGGAGGTTACATCCGAAGGCCTTCAGACAACTCACTTCGACATGGGGCAAGCCAGAAGTGGACCTATTTGCCTCTCACCTCAACCATCTTCTACCAAAATTCTGCACAAGGACATACCATCCAAAAGCTTGGAAAATAGATGCCCTCTCATTCAACTGGAACTTCCTAACAATCTATGCATTCCCACCTCTGCCACTGATGACCTCAGTATTACTAAAGATCAAAGCAGAGAGACCCAAGGGAATCATAATAGCTCCGGACTGGCCAAGACAACACTGGTACCCACTACTACGGAGTATATGTCACACCAGGAGGTGGGCCCTTCCCCAATGGCCTCTACTTTTGACTCGACACAATTTCGAAACAGTGCATCCAAATCTTCAGACACTGCAGCTAACAGCCTGGGAGATCCCATAAATAACTTCAGCCTATCTCTCCAAGGAAGTTCAGCGGATACTAACAGAGGCTCGAAGACCATCCACCAGAAAGGTTTACTTAGCAAAGTGGAAAAGATTCAGCAATTGGAATACCAGCAAGGGACATGATGCATCTTTGTTGAACATCCCACTCATCTTGGAATATTTGGCAGATATGTTAAAGAACGGCCTCTCATATTCTTCCATAAAGATACATGCATCTGCTATTTCAGCTAGATACAACACTGATCCTCCTGTTTTTTCACACCCTTTACTAAGGCAATTCCTCAGGGGAATCAAGAACATTAAGCCTCCAAGAAAGGCCCCAGTGCCAGCCTGGGACCTCAATTTTGTCCTAGAAAAACTGACTCTACCTCCATTTGAGCCAGCAGCTTCAGTTGACTTGCAATTTCTCTCATGGAAGACAGCTTTCCTGTTGGCAATTACCTCAGCAAGAAGGGTTTCTGAGCTACAGGCCCTAATGGCAATACCACCCTTTATTATTTTTCACAGAGACAGGGTTTCATTAAGGACCAACCCTACTTTTATGCCAAAGGTGGTATCTAGGGTTTCTTTAAATCAAGCCATTCATCTGCCTGCTTTCTTCCCCAATCCTGAGAATAAGGGGAAAGACTGTTGCATACCTTGGACATTCACAGACAACTTCGATACTACCTGGACAGAACCAAGGCCAGTAGGAAGTCTGAACAACTTTTTGTAGCTTACGCCCCTGCAGTCCAAGGAAAAGCAATTTCAAAACAGACTATTTCAAAATGGATTGGACATTGCATCAGATTCTGTTATTCCTTTCATGGAAAGACTGTTCCAGCCAATGTCAGACCACATTCCACCAGAGCTACAGCCACCTCTACAGCATTCTTAAGAGGGGTGCCTACTAAGGACATTCTAGAAGCTGCTACATGGAGCTCCATGCATACATTCTCCAAACACTACAATCTCCCTCTATACTCCAGATCCAGAGCAGGCTTTGCTTCGGCAGTCCTGCAGGGTTTGATTTCCACACCATCTTTTCCCTAGAGCATTCCTCCTCCCCCAGCTAAGCTATGGTATTCTACCCACATGTTATGACTGCAGTTGCATTCTTGAAGGACATAGTACAGTTTTGTACCTACCATAAATGTAGATGTCCGATAGACATGCAACTGCAGTCAGATTTTCCCTCCCTCCCTCCATACCCCTCTATGCCTAGGGTCCTCTCCTATCCCTGTTACTCTTAGCTGGGGATATCTGTTATGGTGTATTTGTTTTATTGCTCATTTATTTGTTTGGAATCCTGTTTTTGTCTTCCAATTTGATTACAGCCTTCCTTGGAGGGCACCTGGCATCTGGGGCAAGAAACACTGAAGAAAATGGCGGACCCAGACTTTGGAATCCGGCCGACCGAGGGCTGCCTGAGGCAGGACAACCCACATGTTATGACTGCAGTTGCATGTCTATCGGACATCTACATTTATGGTAGGTACAAAACTGTACTTTTCGTCCCTTATGAAAATGAGGGCCATTCAGCAAGTACCACAGCAAGAGCAGGGACAAGGATTTTACTCAAGACTTTTATTGGTACCTAGAAAGGACAAAGCCTGGAGACCAATACTGGACCTGTCTTTTCTAAACACATTTCTGGATGTTCCAAAATTCAAAATGTTAACTCTGCAGCAGCTTCTGCCCATGCTGGGCAAGAAGGCTTGGCTTGTATCTTTGGACCTAAAAGAGGCATACCTGCATATCCCAATAAGACAATCTTGCAGAAGATACCTCAGATTCATAGCTGGCTCAATGCACTACCTTTGGCTTATCTACTGTGCCCAGGGTCTTCACAAAATGCCTGGCACCAGTAATTGCATTTTGCAGACAGAGGAATTCAAATATATCCTTACTTGGACGGACTGCTTTATACAAGCAGAGAACAAGGACACTCTACTAATGCATCTGGCGTTCGTAAAAAGATTATTAATTTGCCTAGGGTACACAGTAAACGAAAAGAAATCAAAACTAGTACCCTCTCAAGAGATAATATTCCTGGGTGCAAGCTTAAATACAACTGCCCAGATGGCTTATCTCACGCCAGACAAATAAAGGCAACTAACTTCTTACTTCAAAATGTTGGCAACAAAGACCCAGTTATCTGCAAGAAAAATTCTGCAGGTTTTGGGCTTCATGGCATCCTGCAGTCTGCTAATTCCATATGCCAGACTGCATATAAGGAAACGTCAGTGGTGCCTAAAAAGTGTCTGGACTCAACATTGTTAAAGCCTGGAAGCATTAATTACCCTCATTCCTTGCCTGCAACAGGAGTTTCGATGGCGGGCACGTGCCTGTCACCTCAACAAGGGACAGCCATTCACTCTACCCACAGCCAGGCAGTCAATAACAATAGATGCATCAGATTATGCCTGGGGCGCACGCATGGCAGGAAAATGTATTCAGGGCACATGGTCCACAAGCCAAATGCATCTACATATCAATCAAAAAGAGATGCTAGCTGTTCAGAATGCCCTGACAGCTTTCAAGGATCTACTCCATCCAGGACAACTACTGATAAGGATGGACAATACTACAGTCATGTGGTACATAAACAAGCAGGGAGGCTCACATTCCTACCCCCTCTGCAGACAAGCCATGACTTTGTGGGACACAGCATTGACTTATCAAGTACACCTGTAAGCACAATTCCTGCCAGGAAAGAACAATACTCTGGCAGACGAACTAAGCAGAAACCTCACGGATCCCCACGAGTGGAAACTGGATCCACAAGTCTTCAGCATGATAACAAAGGAATGGGGATGCCCAGACATAGATCTGTTTGCCTCCCCTCACAATTGCCAACTACAGAAATTCTGCACAAGGACTTATCACAAGTAAGCATGGAAACTGGATGCTCTGTCATTCACCTGGAAAAGTCTAACAGTATATGCCTTTCCTCCTCTGCCTCTCCTCCCCAAGGTACTCCTAAAGGTCAGACAAGAAAAGCCAAGAATGATTCTGATTGCCCTAGACTGGCCACGCCAGCACTGGTACCCAATCCTAAAAAGCTTGTCTCAAGGCCCAGCCTGGACATTGCCTCTAATTCCTCACTTACTGACCCAGCAAAACAATTCGATTCTGCACAGCCATCTCAGCACCCTAAATCTGGCAGCATGGCGGATAATGTAACCCTTCAAAACACACCTCTCTCTAAAGCAGTAATGGATGTTATTTTGGAGGCCAGGAGGCCCAGTACCAGAAAATCTTATGCAGAAAAATGGAAAAGATTCTGTGCTTGGAACCAGGCACAAGGAATTGACACATCTGTACCAAATATTCCTCAGATTTTACAATACCTTACTGAGGTGCTGGGCAAAGGCCTATCCTTTTCATCAATTAAAATTTATGCCGCTGCCATTTCAGCTCATTACAATACGGAACCTCCTATTTTTTCCCATCTATTGCTAAGGCAGTACCTCAGAAAGCCCTAAAACATAAGACCTCCAAGGCGAGCCCCAATACCTGCATGGGACCTCAATTATGTCTTGGAAAAACTCACACTGCCGCCTTTTGAGCCAGCCAATACAGCTGATATAAAGTTTTTATCTTTGAAAACAGCTCTGCTCCTAGCAATAACCTCTGCAAGACGAGTTTCAGAGTTACATGCACTCGCTGTGGAACCTTTCATCATTTTCCATCCAGACAGGGTTTCTCTAAGGAAGGACCCAACATTTATGCCTAAGGTAGTGTCCAGTGTGGCCCTTAACCAAAACCATTCATTTGCCTACCTTTTATCCAAACCCACAGAATAAGGGTGAGAGACTTCTGCATTCCTTGGACATGCACAGACAACTATGCTTCTACTTGGACAGAACTAAAGCTTTCAGAAAAACTGAGCAACCTTTAGTGGCATATGCTGCAGGATCTCAAGGAAAGACTATCTCAAAACTGACTATTTCAAAATGGATAGGCCACTGCATTAGTTTCTGCTACTCACAACATGGCAAATCAATGCCCAAGGGCATTAGGCCTCATTCTACCAGGGCAGCAGCCACTTCAGCAGCCTTTCTCCGAGGAGTACCAACCAAAGACATTTTAGAGGCTGCAACTTGGAGTTCAGTGCACATTTTTACAAAGCAGTACCATTTACCTCTCTACTCTAAATCCAGAGCAGGCTTCGCCACTGCAGTTCTGCAAGGCCTTATAGCCTCTCCTAATCCTATTTAGGCCCAGCCACCCAACCTCAGTTTTGGGATTCAACCCAAGAGTAATGACTGCAACAGTGAAACACAATGAACAAGTACAGTTGTGTACCTTCCATAAATGTAGATGTTCGAGTGTGTTCACTGTTACAGTCCAGGTTACCCACCACCACCCCCATTTTCTTTGCTGGGACTTGCCTATACTTCTCTACCTTATACAACCTATGTGGTGTATTTGCTTGTAGATGAAGGAAATGTTTATTTTACTGCATGCATCATTATTGGCATAATATTTTAGCCTACCTTTTTGGGGGCACCTGACATCTGGAGCAAGAAAAACTGAAGAAAATGGTGTCTGCTGCATCTTTTATACCCCTGGCGCACTAACGTCAGGGAAGAGGCGACAGCAACCGATGCTGGACCTAGACTTTGGAATTCAGGCCAACTGCGGGTAGCCTGCTAGCAGGATAACCCAAGAGTAATGACTCCAACAGTGAATACACTCTAACATCTACATTTATGGTAGGTACACAACTGTACTTTCTCTGCACTTCCTTTTGGCTTATCTACTGTGCCCAGGGTATTCACAAAGTGTCTAGCTCCAGCCATTGCATTTTGCAGGCAGAGAAATATTCCCATACTTGGATGATTGTCTGAATCAGGCAGAAAGCCAGGACTTGCTATTAAAACATCTGTCATTCGTAAAGAAACTTCTAACCTCACTGGGGTACACCATAAACAAAAAGAAATCTAACCTAGTACCCTGCCAACAGATTGTATTCATGGGAGCATGCTTGAACACAACTTCCCAGATGGCTTTCCTCACTCCAGAGAAACAAGTTTATATGACAACCTACTTCAAACTACTGGCCACAAAGACCCAGCTATCTGCAAGGAAAATTCTGCAAGCCCTGGGGTTCATGGCCTCTTGCATTCTACTAATTCCATATGCAAGACTGCATCTGAGAAAACTACAATGGTATCTAAAAAGCCTATGGTGTCAACATTCTCAGGACCTGGAATCAATGATTCCTATCATTCCTTATATAAAGACAGAGTTCCTTTGGTGGGAAGAGCCTGCTACCACAACAAGGGGCTCCCTTTCACTCTACCCGCTGCCGCCCAAACCCTAACAGACGCATCAGACTATGCAAGGGGGGCTCACTTGGCAGGGCAGTGCATTCAGGGCAAATGGAACCTGAGACAGATGCACCTGCATATCAACCAAAAAGAAATGTTAGCTGTACAGAATTCCCTGACAGTCTTCAAAGATCACATTCTTCCAGGACAATTATTGGTAAAGACAGACAACACCACAGTTGTGTGGTACATAAACAAGCAGGGGGGAACCTTCTCGTACCCTCTGCAGACTGGCCATGACTCTGTGCAGCACAGCCTTGAGCTACCAAGTGCACCTACAGGCTCAATTCCTGCCAGGCAAGCTAAATTCTCTGGCAGACAACCTAAGCAGAAATCTCATGGATCCACACAAATGGAAACTGGAACCAAAGATATTCAAACTCTTGAGGAACCAATGGGGGACTCCAGAGATAGACCTGTTTGCCTCCTCTCAGAACTACCAATTGGACAAATTCTGCACAAGGACTTCCCACAGTCAAATTGGAAAGTGGATGCCCTGTCCTTTACCTGGGAAAGCCTCTCGGTTTATGCCTTTCCCCCTCTGCCTCTCCTCTCGAAGGTTCTGCTAAAGATCAAACAGGACAAGCCAAGGACAATACTGATTGCACCAGACTGGCCACACCAGTACTGGTACTCCCTCTTGCGCAGTATGACACTGCTGAAACCATGGTACCTGCCTCAGACCCCTTTCCTGCTGTCCCAGCAGGCGGGCCAGATTCTGTACCCTCAGCTTCAAACCCTGAACCTTACAACCTGGCTAATTCCTTGAGCTCTCCAATAGCATCCGTCAGTAAGCAGGTGCTAGATGTCATTCTAGAGGCAAGGAGGCCTAGTACTAGAAAATCCTGTGCTGAAAAGTGGAAGAGATACTGTTCCTGGAGCCAGACTCAGGGGATGGGCACAACGGTGCCCAGCTTACCTCATATACTTCAGTCCTTAACAGGCTCCACAAGGGCCTATCCTTCTCGTCAATTAAAATTCATGCCTCTGCCATTTCAGCACATTTATAATACTGAACTACCCCTCTTCTCTCACCCCCTGCTAAAGCAATTCCTCAGAGGGGCCAGGAATTTACAACCCCCCAGGACAGCCCCTACTCCAGCCTGGGACTTTAACTTTGTATTGGAAAAGCTTAGTCTCCCTCCTTTTGAGCCAGCTGCAACTGCAGAGTTGAAATTCCTTTCTTGGAAAACAGCCTTCCTTCTAGCCATCACTTCAGCAAGAAGAGTGTCTGAATTACAGACCCTCATGGCTGTGGAGCCCTTCATTATCTTCCATGCAGACAGGGTTTCCCTCAAGACCAAGCCTTCCTTTATGTCCAAGGTGGTGTCTAGTGTGGCCCTAAATCAGTCCATTCGCCTACCTTTTTCCCGAATCCACAAAACAAAGCAGAACGAATACTGCACTCTTTGGATTTGCACAGACAACTTATATTCTATTTGGACAGGACTAAGCCTCTCAGAAAATCTGAACAGCTGCTAGTTGGCTTTGCCACAGGGGCAGAGGGGAAGGCCATTTCAAAGCAAACCATTTCTAAATGGATAGCCCATTGCATTCATTTCTGCTATAAGCACCATGGAAAACCTACCCCACAGGGGATAAGATCACATTCCACTGGGGCTTCATCTACCTCTACAGCCTTTCTCAGAGGAGTCCCTACAAGGGACATCCTAGAAGCTGCTACCTGGAGCTCTGTACATACTTTCACCAAGCATTACCACATGCCTGTTTTTTTTCTAAATCCAGGGCTGGTTTTGTCACTGCAGTCTTGCAGGGCTTAATAGCTGGCCCTAATGCTCTCTGACTTCTTCCTCCCTTCCTTAGCTTTGGAAAGCAGCCCAAATGTGATGACTGCAACAGTGAAACACGAAGAACATACTACAGTTGTGTACACTTACCGTAAATTTAGATGTTCGAGTGTATTCACTGTTGCAGTTCTGGTTGCCCACTCTCCAGCCCCCTGACTTCTCTTGGCTCTACCTTTCCTTCTTGTTTGGTGTATTTAAGCATTCTGATGTACTTGCTTTTTGATGGAGGTGTACCATAACATACAATTGCTTCCCATTGTGTGGGCACCTGACATCTGGGGCAAGAAAAACCGATGTAATGGTATTGGCTGCACGTTTTATACCCCTGACGTCATGGAAAAAGCGACAGCATCCGACGCAGGAATCCAAGACTTTGGTATTCAGGCTGACTGAGGGCTACCTGCAGGCAGATAACCCAAATGTGATGTCTGTAACAGTGAATACACTCTAACATCTACATTTATGTTAAGTGTACACAACTGTACTTTGTCCGGGTAAGGGTTAAATCTGTCATAGACTGAAACACTCCATTACATAACTTGTACGAAGCTGCTGATCCAGCCCTCTCCCTTAGAGTCCATTATTCATCCAAGCTGCCCACCATCCCCATTCAGTTATGTAGTAACTGGCACATTCTCCCTGCCCTCATTTTCAAGGCAGTCTTATCCTGTTCTTCCAGCATCCCCATTCCTGTACTTCCCATCTTTTTCATCCTCTTTCTCTGCTGCTGTGTAGCTGTATATTGTGTACACACAGTTAGTTAGTTGCTTCATCTGTTAGCATATTCTCTCTCTTCATCCTGGCTGAGTACTCTAACTTTTGTCCGTTTCCTGTGGGCCCTTCAATATCTGTACCTGCAACGGAATTTAGGAATGCCCACAATCACCCACCCCTTCTGCCTCATTTCAGTTCCACCTATTTCTTTTCCACAAAATTTGTCCCCTGTCCCTCTTCCATTTCCCTTTGGTCATCAGCTTCTTAAGCGACCTACCTGCCTTTTCCCTCTTTTTGCAGGTTTACATCCATGTCTGCATCATGGTTTTCCCTTGTGATGCTGATTTCAGCCCATCATGTCATCTCCTGTTTCTGTACATCTTTATTAGGGTTGTCTGTAATTGCCTGCGCTACCATCCTTTTTAGCCATACCATTGCCTCTCTCCCATGAGTACTATGGTCACTCACCATACTGTTCTAAGACACTCTTCCTTCTGCATCTCCCTTCTAATTTATCATCCCCTAGAAACATTTCCAAGTGACTAGCTTGCCTGCATTTATTTCATGAGAGAGTGAATTCTTGGTTACCTGCATTTTCACTTGCCAAGATATCCACCACATTGAACTTAATTGTTCTTGCCTTTTTAACTGCATCACTACTAACATTTTTTAAACTCTGGTTGTAATGCCACACCCCAACTTACAGGCTTGTCTCCTATTTTTTTTTTCACATCAACCAGTGTTTTAAAGAAAACCCTGAAACTGCTTGGTTATCCAAATTTGGACTAATCTAAGCAAACAGAATAGGAACCCTCTTCCGTCTTGCCTGCTGTCATGCAGTCTGTTTCCAAACCTAAATATCTGTACATTAATATCACCACTTTTCTTTTCCACCCTATTTTTGCACAATCTTCCCACCTCCCAGCGTGGCTTGACTGAACCCTTAATTTCGGTAGCTTTTATTTCACAGCAAACTTCCTTCCTTAAGTGTCTTATCTAACATTATCCTTTACTTTGTCCCTCAACAAGTGGGTTACAGATCTGATCCAACTCGGCCACATACATCAGACTTTGGATCCAAATCTCGAGCTCCTCCCTCTACCCATAATGCCCTAATCCATCCCCAGTATCCCAGATCTTGTTTGCTGCCATCACACACAGATGTGGGATCCTTCTGTCATAGTATTTGCTATTATTTTTGCTTCTGAAAGTAAGAAAAGTGTGTGTCTGTGTAATTTTTTTTTTTAAGTGTTGCCCAATTTCCCACCTCTGGAGGTAGTCGAAGTACATTTGTACTTGCACCCAGATGCCTGGGCTGCCATTACAAAAGATAATATCCAGAGGTTACTTAGCCCCCAGTCTCCAAAAGAAAAAAGCTTCCTGACATCCACCCAGTCAGAGGAAGGCTGCAGCACAAGAAATTCAGAAGCTGCTAGACAAGAGTCATCCAGAGGGTCCCACCAGACCAAACAGGATTCAGAAGTTTCTTTTTATTGTCAAAAAGACAGGATACCTGAGGCCAATTTTGGATCTAAGCAAACTAAATCAGTTTGTGAAAAAGTCAGTGTTCTGAAGGGTCATGGTTTAGTCCATTCTGCAGTTTGTACTCAAGGACGATTGGATGTACTTTGTAGATCTTGAGGATGTATACTGTCGCATCAAAATAGACGGACACTCCCGAAGACATTTGTGCTTTTGTCTGGAAGCCAGTCGCTACCAGTTCAGAGTCCTACCTTTTGGACTTCCCACAGCCCCCTGGGTGTTTAGCAAATATATGGCTGTGGTAGCAGCTCACTTGAGACTAAAAGGATTTTGAATGTTTGTTTCCCTACCTAGATGACTGGCTGCTCACTACCCCTACCATGCATCTCCTAGAACAATCCAGGGACTATTTGCTCCAGGTTTGTCATTCACTATGTATCAGTCAGTTATGCCAAATCAAGGCCCACACTGGTACATAGCCTGGAGTTTATTGATGCACATCTGATCACAGCTCAAATTGCCTTATTCTGTTCATTGCGTAGATATACTCGGTTTTCTGGTTCTTCAGCTTCTATTTCCTCAGACACCTCCAGCCAGGCTAATTCTCCAAGCTTTGGCATCTGTGGCAGCAGCAATAGTTATAGTTCCTTTAGCACACTACATTGTGTGTCCTTCAGTGGACTCTAGCTGATCAGCGGTCTATTCTTTGACAGCCCCTATCCTTTCCAGTTAAGCTTTCACAAATAAGCCAACACCATGTTCATTGGTGGATTCAGTTAGACATTTACCTAGGCTGGCCCCTTGTTTTTCTTCCACTGCTGGAGACAGTGACCATAGATGCCCCCAAATTGGGGTGCGGGGCATTACTTGGGAAGGTCGGCCCTAGGCACATGGTCCCCCCAAAGACCAATTTACGTATCAACATCCTGGAGATGTGAACAATCCTTTTAGCAATTAGCTTGTATTTCTACAGTTAAACTACTTTTGACAGCCATATTAGATTTTCATACAGAAGATACAAATTATTGTTTAGCTTCTTCCAAGTTATGTAAAGCCTTCTTGAAAGGCACTTTTTCTCCTTATACCCCAAGTAAAAGATCCTTCACCTCCCCGGGACTTGACAGTGGTATTACAAGGTCTGAGTCAAAAGCCCTTTGAACCTTCAGCCAGAAATTATTTGAAGTGTCTGTCTTGGAAAACAGCCTTTTTAGTAGCTATCACTTCAGCCAAAACGATTTCTGACCTCTAGGCTCTCTCATCAAAGACTCCATACATTATTTTCTACAGTCAGGGTTACTTTCCAGACTAATCCTTCCTTTTTACCTGAAGTGGCTTATGAATCTAAAATGAACCATTTCATTCATTTACCATTTTTCTTTCCAAATTTTTCAAACAAAGGAGAGGGCAATTGTGTTTTTATTTGCACAGAACTAAAGAAATCAGAAAATCAGACCAGCTGTTTGTCTACTCCTCAAAATGTTGACTGGGTTATCCAGTGTCTAAAATAACATTGGCTAAATGAATAACTAATTGCATTTCTTGGATCTTTGCCCAACAAGGCATTACTCTACCAAAACCTCCTAAAGCTCACTCGAATAGATCCATTGCCACTTCATCTGCTTTTTGGTGTGAATGTCTGTTGATATTTGCGCAGCAGATACATGGTCCAATTCGCATACCTTTATTCTTTATTACAAGTTTGACCTAATCTCCAGAAACAGAGCTGCTTTTGGTTCAGCGGTTCTCCAGAATATCCTTTGATGAGGACCACCCAAGATTTGCGTAGCTGGGAACTCCATCCTACTCACTGAGGAAGAATGAAGTGGACAACATCAGATTTAAGTTATGTACTCTCCATAGCTAGACATCTGTGTCTATTTTCATTCTTCCTCAACTTCTTCTCTTCTGCCTATAATCTTTATGGAGTGACCTGTTGGCTTTATTATTGGAACCTATAGTAACAAGTTTGATCCCTATTCTATTATCGCTCCCTTTCTCTAACTACTTGATGTGGATTTTTATGGCAACACTATCTGAGATACTGGGGATGGACTAGGGCATTACAGCTAGAGGGAGGAGCTCGAGAGTTGAATCTAAAGTCTGAAGTATGTGGCCGAGTCGGATCTGAACAGACTCATTGAGGAAGAATGAAAATGGACAACGCACATGCCTAGTTATGGTGAGTACATAACTTTTAATTAGTGTCCCACTATTTAGAGCCCCTTTCCTTTGCCTATGTGCCTGTCATTGCCTTTTCCTCTCACTTAACCACCCTCAGATGCTACCAGTCCTCCAAGTCTAGGTCCAGCAGACCCGTGCGTGACAATAGTGACATCACCCCCCCCCCCCAAAAAAAGTGTATCTGTCACTCTGTTTTGGCAGTATTTAAGAACCATATCATGGATCTCCCCTGCAGATTGTCCTCCTTCCCTTGACACTCTTCCCATCTCCTGCCAACATTTTACCCTTCATCTCTGGTTTCTACTTTGCTCTCCTATTCCATTTCACTGCATCTGTTTTTATTTTTGATGCCCCAGTCCTTCATTCCCTCTCATCATCCTGTTACATTTGTAAACCTCTGTGAGCCACTTCCCAATACCATTTCTCCAATATTTTAGTGTGTACGCTTACCAGAGGCCCCCACCTACCTACCTCCCTGACAGCTGCATGTCATCCCATTTGTGCTCTCCCCTTATCTGCTACATATGATTTCACCATGAGCTCTTTGCTGGGCATCCTCCTCTCTTAGCTGCATTGCTTGGTTTTTAAGGTTAATTTCTTGGCATCCATGTCTCGAACACATAATAAATAAGCCAGTTATGATTGGACACCCAGTTATAATTTTCTTATTAGCTTGGGTTCATTGATCAGTTAGGTAGAATTATTCAATCCAAAGCTATTTTAATGAGTTGCTGACACATTCTTTGTTCAGGATGCCTAACTTGAATACTTAAATGATAGTTAGCTGATCTAAGCTATCTTTTGCCTTTCTGATGTGGTATAAGAAGTCTGAACTGGCATAAATAACCTTACACTGTTACAAATGCAAGCAATTTAATAGGTTGCAACTCTACATAAAACTTATTTTTGATGCAGAACTTCAGATAACTGAGGATTATTTGCAATTCTTCAGTAGACATCTTCTAGTAAAAGTTTTTATCAGAGTGGCAGTATAAGGTACTAAAATGCACTATTATCTGTCAACAAAATTTATAAAGCTTATGTGAAGTGACTAACAAACTGAAAGCTGCAAAATAGTGTTAAAAAAAGGCAGTTGTGACATTCAAAGCACATTAAAAAAGCACATCATACCCCTTAATGTTGTCACATTCAAAAAAAGTCTTAATAGTCTAGCAGTACAGAAACCTAGGGCTTTTAATGGAATATGCTTCCTCCTCCCATACAGAAGCCATCGTCACTAATAAGAGCATTTCTAAATTGGAATATGCCGTCCAGTCATCCCATAATATTTGACTGATTCAGACCACTATGAATGTCAGATGCATTAACCTCTCCCCAGGACAGTAATGTCTTTGTGGACAAGGCCAGTTGTCTGCCCATGCCAGCATAATCCACATTGTTACTGTGTACTGTCATGTAAACTTCTACATCAACTCTGTGCAGACCCCCCCCCCCACACACACACACACACGCACGCACATTGCAAACTGCGAATCAAACACTACTCACTCCACAGAGAGGAGAGTAATGCCATCACCATTGTCCATCCACCATTCAACCCTTGGAAAAAAATTAATAAAACTTCTCATCAAGTTGCAATCTGGTACCAAAAATAATATTTCAATTAATAGATTAAGGTGGTTAATAAATTTCTTTTCAATGGTATGTAAGGAGGTGCACAAATACTTCTCCAACATTGACAAATGCTAGTACACTGCCCCTCCCCTGGCCAAGTTAACTTAGCCACAATCTCTTTCTTCTTTACAAGCTGCTTTCTTATTTTTCCTCCTTACAACTGTTTTCTGCCTCATTTCTGTTTGGCAGCACATACAGTGGACATAAGTGTACACACTCCTGTTAAAGTGCCATTTTTTTGGATATAAAAAAAGAGACCACAATAAATAATTTCAAAACTTTTCCAACCGTTAATGTGACCTATAACCTGTACAATTCAACTGAAAAACAAATCTGTTAGGGGAAAAAATAAAAAACGTACAATAAGCTGGTTGCATAAATGTGCGCATCCTTAAACTAATGCTTCGTTGAAGCACCTTTTGATTTAATTACAGCATTGTCTTCTTGGGTAAGAGTGTATCGGCATGGCACACATTGACTTTACAATATTTGCCCACTCTTCCTTGTAAAAGTGCTCCAAATCTGTCAGATTGCGAGGGCATCTTTTGTGCACAGCCCTCTTCAGGTCTCCCCACAGATTTTCTATTGGATTTGGGTCTGGGCTCTGGCTGGGCCATTCCAAAACTTTAATTTTCTTCTGGTGAAGCCATTCTTTTGTTGATTTGGATGTATGCTTGGGGTCATTGTTGTGCTGAGAGGTGAAATTCCTCTTCATCTTTCTAGCAGTCACCTGAAGGTTTTGGGCCAAAAGTGACTGGTATTTGTAACCATTTATAATTCCCTCCACCTTGACTAAAGCCCCATTTTCAGCTGAAGAAAAGCACCCCCAAAGCATGATACTGCCACCACCATGCTTCACCTTGGGGATGGTGTTCTTTTGGTGATGCAAAGTGTTTTTGCGTTAAATGTACCTTTTTGAATTGTGGCCAGAAAGTTCAACCTTGGTCTCATCTGACCATAACACATTTTCCCACATGCTTTTGGGAGACTTGATATATTGTTTTGCAAATTTTAGGTGGGCCTGAATGTTTTTCTGTGTCAGTAAAGGCTTCCGTCTTGCAACCCTACCCCATAGTCGAGACATATGGAAAATACAGGAGATTGTTGTCACATGTAGTACACAACCAGTACTTGACCGAAATTCCTGCAGCTCCTTCAGTGTTGCTGTAGGTATCTTAGCAGCCTCCCTGACCAGTTTTCGTCTTGTCTTTTCATCAATTTTGGAAGGACTTCCAGTTCTTTGCAAAATCACTGTTTTCCCATATTTTCTCCACTTTTTGATGACTCTTCACTGTGTTCTATGGTATATCCAATGCTATGGACATTTTTTTCTACCCTTCTCCTGACTGATACCTTTCAACAAAGAGATCCCTTTGATGCTTTGTAAGCTGTCTGCAGACCAGCTTTGCTGTAGCAGGCAATTGAATAAACGTCAGGAAAATCCTACTAGGACAGCTGAACTTTATTTAATCAGAGTCTCTCTAATTGATGGCAGGTGTGTACCCAAGAAGACAGAATGCTGTAATTAAATCAAAAGGTGCTTCAACAAAGTATCAGTTTATGGGTGTGAACACTTATGCAACCAGAGTATTGTACGTTTTTATATTTTTTCCCCTAACAGATTGGTTTGTTTTTCAATTGAATTGTACAGGTCATAAGTCACATTAAAGGTGGGAAAAGTTTTGAAATGATTTATTGTGGTCTCATTTTTGTACATCACAAAAACCTGGCATTTTAACGGGTGTGTGTACAATTTTTATATCCACTGTGCCTTTAGATTGCATACCTTACATAATGTAATATGATATACTCTTTGTTCATATTGTTTGATTGACATCTTTTATTTGTCACTGTGGCAATTGTAATTCTGCATATGCACCCCTCCCAGGTTGTGACTGAAAAAGGTTCTGGGATCAGTCCACCCACCCAGCTGATAAATTTCAAATAAAAAAATAAATGTATCTTTAATTTAATTTTCCCTAGACCCTCATCAACCTGAGTGCATGTGTAGTATATGAAAACTAATAATGCATATAATTAAAACACAAAACAAATAAGCGAGCTGAAACATGTCCAGAGTAACTGAATAAAATGGTAAGAGTTTTCGCGGGTTAAGCACCTGCATCTTCAGACCAAAAAAATCAGTTTAAAAGTCTCAAACTATTTAAATATATTCAACAGACACTCAAACTATTTAAATATATTCAACAGACATTTCAACCAATAAAACATTTGTTCTAAAAATTCAGATACAATGTTACTGACTGCACCTTTAATACTGAATGTATTCATCTGATATTATGGCGTTTGTTTCGAAATGTGGTTTTACATTATTTTTATATTATTTTATATTCCAGCATACTATTCGATATTCCAGCATATTTAAACAAGATATTTTAAAATACATCTGCATTAGGAAGTAAGGTGAGAGTGATGTAGAATGTTTGTTTCATTGGTTGAGATGTCTGATGACTATATTTAATTAGTTTGAGACTTTTAAGCTGATTTTTTGTAAGCAGGTACTTAACCTGCGAAAACTCTTACCACATTAAAAACTTTTCATACAGTAAGGTGAGAGTGATGTAGAATATTTGTTTTCTCTTTTTAATATTCACATTTCAAACAAGAAATCTTAAATTGGCATGGTTTTTGTCCCTTGAATGATCCACATTGCAATAAACAATCTCTGTTGCCATAAACTAAATATGTAAATAAAAACTTCATGTAGCTATTATAAGTCCTCAAATGTGGTGTATGACCTAAGCACATTGTTATCATGGCTATGTGAAGCTATCATTTTAAATCGAGTTGCTGGCTACTGAGACTTGTCTGCATATATCAACTGGACATAAGCTAATTTAAGTATATTTTCTGCACTTATTTAAGATTTGAGTGAGTAAATATTGTGCGTCTTGGATTCAGTAAATATTGTGTGTGTCTCTGAATCTCTGCAGTAGTTCCCCACCCACTGTCCCTGTTTCTTGTTGTGGTGTTAATCTTGGTGGCTTTGGAATTGCCCGTCCCTGCTGTAAATCTCTTTTTGCACACTCCTCCTGGACCCATCTCATTCGCTCACTCAACTGAGTGCAGTGAGATCATATTTTGATTTTGGATACTCCTACCAGTCCCATCTCCTCTGCAGTGTACAGAGAGAGCACTTGGGAAGGGCATTCCCCTATAGTATCTTGATCTGCTTTGTTTCCTCCATCTCAAAAAAAAAAAAAAAAAAAAAAAATTTGCACTTTAACTGCCTTACTGTATTTGTGTTTCTTCCTACTTTATTACCTTATTTTGCTTTTGCCTCATTTAAAAGTACTCCATTAAATTTATTCTGCTGCCTTTATTACTGCCTGTTAGTAGCCTGATTAAATTGTAACTGTTCTTCTAAGACCCTTGGTTTAAGCACTTGGGCTTCAAACCAGTTGTTTTACATTAGGAAGGTTTGTGGTCTGCACTGTTGTGGCAGAACAGGTAGCGTACATCCTTCTAAGTTGGGAACTGCTGATTGAAGGCTCAGTGTCTGTTATTCTAAAAGTGTATTAGTTCTAGGTTAAGGACTTGGGCTTCAGGTCAGTTATATTACATTAAGAAGGTTTGTGGTCTGCACTCTTGTGGGAGGAGAGGCTAGATTCTGCCCTTCTGAGCTGGGAATTTCTGGTTAAAGGCTTATTGCACATGCTTACTTGAACTGTTTCTTTCTGAAATCTGTACGTCTTGTTTGCTGTAGCATAGACTAGATTCAGGCCGGCTGGATCTAGCTTTGTTTGTATGAATTGTGCACTGACCCAGGCCGTCTTTTTTGGAGAAGGTTTCTCTGTACCCTAGTGGCAGGACTGTGCAGTTAGAACTTGTCTGATTGAAGACTGCTGGAACAGAGCTCAGTTTTAAGCTTTTTAACTGGTCAGTTGGGTAAAGTGTTGTTTTGATTGTATCTGCTCTATTTTCTGAAAAAAAAATGATATACTTGTTTCCCACCTTTCTGAACTAGTATAGTCCAGTTTTCAGGTTATTGCTGAATCCAGGACTGTGTTACAAGTTTCTGTGTTGCCATTACCTTACTTGGATAGAAGGAAGTTTCTCTGTGAGAGAGGGGAGCTTTGTGCATCCTATCTGTCCCTGGAGGAGTGGTTTCAGCCCAGAAGTTAGTAGTTTATTGGCCATTTTGGGATAATTTCTATCTTTCACTTCCCTGCTATAAAAACCTCATTTGCACAGTTTTTACGCTTGTATTCCGCTCAGCAAGTGCCTTCCAGGTGTTCTGCAGAGTCTACAGCAGCAGAGAGACAAAAGAGTGACTTTGGAGTGATTAAGTATCAGTTTTCTGCTTTTCTTGCTGTCTTAACTAATTCTGCCTAAAACATTTTTTTTAGCGAATCTGTGATTTAAAAAGTTTGTTATTGTATACAACTCCGCACACCTCATCGAGGTATCCTGCAGAGTGATACAGGCAACTGGTAGGCTACACACTCAAGTGCGCTAACCGAATTAAAGCATTTACTGTGTTTCTGTACCTAATTTCTGCTACTTAAAAGAAAAAAAAAAAAAAAAAAATCCTTGTTTTCCGCCTTTACTGAACTAGAATAGTCCAGTCTTCAGGTATTGCTGATCTCTGGGCTGTGTCATAGTTCCTGTGTTGCCCATATCCTTATTTGGATAGGAGGAAGCTTCTTTGTTCACCAGTGAGAGTGGGGAGCTCTGAGCACCCTATCTGTCCCTTGGAGTGGTTCCAGCCCAGTAACTTGTAGCTTATTGGCCGTTTTGGGCCATTTCCTATCTCTTTCTAACCCCTTGCTTTGAAGCCAGCTTTAGCACGCTTTTGCGCTTGTAATTTAAAGTTTGTCCTGTTTGTTGCATTTACCTGTTGAGGCTACACACTCAAGTGCGCTAGCCTGTGTTACATATTTATTGCATTTTCCTGCTGTTTGTTGCAAAAAAAGAAAGAAAAAAAATTATCCTTGTTTCCCGTCTTTCCTGACCTAGAGTAGTCCAAATACAGGCTTTGCTGTATTCTGGACTTTTGGAAAGTTCCTGTGTTGCCCATTTCCTTTCTTGGATAAAGGAAGGCTTCTTTGTTCACCATTGGCAGTGGGGAGCTTAGAGCAGCCTATCTATCCCTGGAGGAGTGTTCCCAGCACAAGAATCTGGTAGTCTATTGGCTGTTTTGGGCCAATTTCTAGGTCTTTCAAGTCCCCCCTGTATAAAACCCGCTGTAGCGCGGCTTTGTGTGATTTTGCACATAGCGCAGCATTGGGCAGCGCCGCTTAATTGGGTTTAAACCATTCTCGGCTCCATAAAGTCTGCTCTTCACTTTTTCCCTTAGAACTGATCTAGTTCTCATAATAAACACCCTATTCCTACTCTAAAGCCTGGCACTTGCTCACTAAAGCAATTATATAAGTCCGCACTAAATAATTAAAAGCACTACACCCTTCAAAACTCCCCTTGAGTACCTTGTTCCCCATTGGCCCTTTTTTCAATTATAAAGGAATTCCCAATACTATTCTAGCATGTCCAAAGGTCAGTTGTCAATCTCCTCTCCGGTCCAGCTGGTGAATCTGGGAATCTTGAGGCAATGTTACAACTGCCTCATGTACACAGACCACCCTCTCCTCCTCCCAACAAATTCCAGCACATGTGAGAGATGCAACCATATAGCCAAACTGGAGGCTAAGCTCTCTCAACTCAGTACTGGCGTAACCAGTCAGGAAGAGAAGGAAACCACACTCACTACAATTCCAGTCTCACATAGACCTACCACGACAGCAAACCAAACACATAAACACACAAAAACATACTCTGAGGCTCTAAATAAAAATCTGCCTAAGCAACAGAGACCTCCAAAGCAGACACCTAAGCAACCGCTACACCAAAGCAAAACACGTGCAACACATAGCTCACAAAGCCAGTGTGCCGAACAGTCACATCCCTTAAGGCTAAACAACACACCTGATACACTTGTAATAGGTGACTCTATCGTCAGGCACACTGACGTCCCGTTCACCAGGCTGAACAAGGAGAAGGTCACTGTGAGCTGCCTGTCGGGCGCTAGGATCCGCCACATAACACAAGCACTCGGGACACTCCAAGGCAAGTACAAATATGACTCCGTCATTGTCCATGCTGGTGTGAATGACCTGAGACGTACCTCCCTGGACTACATGAAAAGAGACATAGAGGAGCTCTCTGAGCATGTAGCCCAGGCCGGTATGACCCTGACCTTGAGTAGCATCTTACCCTCACCAAGAATGATACCACAATATGAAGACAAGATGATCAATTTCAACAATTGGCTTAAGTATTGGTGTCATTCAAAGGGGATCCAATGCCTGTCAGCCTGGGATGACATGCTCGACAACCCACGATGCTTCACTAGGGACTGCTTGCACCTGTCACCCCTGGGCTTTCGGATATTGGCAAAGGCTCTTGCCACCCCCATAGTGCCTTTTTTAGGCAAGGCTCAAAAGACAAACCCACCTCCATAGGTATCACGAGGGATAAGAAACTGAGTAATGCTACTCAATGCCAGAAGTCTAAACCTCAAGATGCACGCACTCGAAACTCTCCTTAGCATGGAGAACATTGATATCTGTGCAGTAACTGAAACCTGGTTCAAGCCTCCCGAGTGCACCCCAGCACTACCAGGTTATACCTCATACCATGTTTTTTCGGCCCCAAAACTTGGACCGAACCACAAAAGGAGAGGGAGTATCAATATTCATCAAAGATACCCAAACCTCCAGGTTGGTGGCACAGCACGAAGCATCAGAGACTATCCATGTGCAACTAACAGTGGGTAAAACTGCCTTCCAGTTTATAGCCTGCTACAGACCACCCTCCCAAACCCAGGAACCCCACTCGGCCTTCCTGAGAACACTGGAAAATATGAAGGTCTCTCCAAACACCATTATATTGGGCGACTTCAACTACCCAAACATAGACTGGGAGCATTACTCTAGTTCCAACACCCTAGTCCAAAGGTTCCTAGAATTTATAAACTCAAATGCTATGGAACAGCTTGTTACCACTCCCACAAGAGGGGAAAACATACTGGACCTGATCATCACCAACATGGGGACTCTATGCTCCAGACCAGAAGTGTATCCCTCACTGGTAAGATCAGACCATAAACTTATCTCACTAGATATTCACATCCCGACCCCAGCCCCTGCCCAGAAAACCACAGTGAAAAACTTCTCTAAAGCAAATTTCACACTCCTCAAAGCCCCCGGGCCTGTGGAAAATACGGCCCAGACCGCAGAATCCTTTATTAAGCGCATTCTGTGAACACCTTCAGGAATGCATGGATCATGCAATCCCAAACAGAACCAAGACCCAATCCTCCAAAGGCAGGCGTTCTGTCTGGTGGACCCCAGCCGTAAACAAACTATACAATAGAAGGAGGAAGCTACTACATGATATATCCCAAAAAGGGAAGGCATCTCTGATCAGTATTAGCAAAAAACTACGGGCACTCATAAAATCGTCTAAGGCCAGCTTAGAGAGAAAAATTGCACAGGACAATAAGGATAATCACAAGGCTTTCTTTAGTTATGTTAGAAACCTGGGTGGGAATTCCCAGATATCAGAATTAGTCCAAAATGACAATAAATACACCAAACCCACAGGCATTGCCAACATCCTAGCTGACAGGTTCAGCGCAAACTTCTCCCCCCCTTCCCCACCAAAAGGGCAAATATCTACCCCAGCAGAGTGCTGCCCCCCTGACATCTCAGATGCTCAGGTAAAAGCCGCCCTCTCCAAAGCAAAAAACACAGCATCAATGGGACCAGACGGTGTCCCGGGCTGCGTCCTACATGAACTCCAAGAAGAACTAAACCCAAACATAAAACTACTGTTCAATCTCAGCCTTACTACAGGATATGTACCCAAAGAGTGGCATACAGCAACAGTGGTCCCTCTCCACAAAGGTGGTGCCTCAACGGATCCAGGAAACTATCGGACTAGCTTGGTCTGCAAAGCTATGGAAAGGATCATCATGGACCTCATAAATAAAGATATTGGGGACCTACAGACACTGGATCCTACCCAGTTCGGCTTTAAGGGCAGATCCTGCCTCTTAAACCTGGTCGATTTCTTTGAAACAGTCACCAAGGCCATTGACGAGAGGAAGGTGGTCCACACAGCCTACCTGGATCTCACAAAAGCCTTCGATACAATACCCCACTCGGGCATTATAGATAAGCTCACCAGCTTAAATATAAACCCCTATGTCACTAGATGGGTTGCAAACTGGCTCAAGGACAGAACCCACATGGTTAGAATTGCTGGAGCCATGTCAGACTCCAAACCAGTTACAAGTGGCATCCCACATGGCTCAGTCCTGGGACCTCTCTTGTTCGGTATATATTTCTCGGCGGTACAGGCCAACACGGAAGGACTGTGGCTGACCAAGTTCGCAGATGACTGCAAACTGGGTGCCATAATAGACTCTCCAGCTGACACAAGCATCCTACAAAAGGGCCTCATAGAAACAGACAACTGGTGCCAGAGCCATGGCCTCAAGCTAAACGCCAAAAAGTGTACAGTCATCCCCTTCGGCAAAAACAAAGTACCCACAAATTACAACATAGATGGTAATCCATTAAGTACGGAAGTAGTAGTTAGGGACCTGGGGACCCAAGTTGATAGCAATCTCTCATTCAACAACCACGTGGCCCAAGTGGTTAGAAAATAATTTTATATAGCCCACCTAATCATGAAAGGATTCGCATCTAGATCAGGGGAGGTCATCGTACCTCTTTACTCATCCCTCATCAGGCCCATAATTGAGTACAATGCCCCTTTTGGGCTGTACCTTACCATACACCTGCAGCAACTAGAAAGACCCCAAAAGTACCTCACCAAGAGGATCAAAGGGCTCAAACAGATGCCATATGCTGCCCGGTTAAAGAGACTCCAGCTCTACTCAGTGGCATACCACCTGCTCGGAGGCGATCTGTGCCTGACATATAAAGCCATGTCCAACCCGAAATTAATAGACATGCTGCACCTCAGAAAATCCCAATCCCATCAAGCTACGCGCTCGAGAGACTTGAACCTCAGCGCTGAAATAAATAAGACATGCTGGAGGGACAGATTCATAACCCAGAGGCTCCCTTCACTCTGGAATAAAATCCCAGTCCAGGTTAGGCAGAGTCCCACATTGACTCTCTTCAAGAGGAATCTTGATGAGTGGATGGGAGATCGTGGATTTACTCCGGGTATCACTTCTGTGTCACTGTTAGACAGATGCACAGTATACTTAACTCAAAAAAGGGCATAGCAAAATTCATTTTAAAATGGGTGGCGAAAGCCAAACTCCCTCTGGCTAGGCTTGTAAATGCCCTAGGGCAGATAGCCTAGTATGAACCTATTCTTGCATAGCCTTATTCTGTTAGAGTTTTTAGTGATTTTGTTAGACTCTGGGCTTGGCTCAACCCGCTCCATTTGCCCTCGCTTCGCTCGTCTTGTCTCCCCTCCCTCCCACCCACCCCCCACATCATTTCTTTTATAGCTAACTACTTTGCACCTCCCACAATATACACCCTCCCCCTCCTGTCTTTCACTGCATAATAGACTATACCTCAACCCACTTGCTGCTACAACAAAATGTTCTAACTTCACCCCCACTGGTACTAGCTGGTGTACGCTATTATCCACTATTTAATAGACCAAAAAACTGTACTCCTGTGCATTTTATTAACTAAAAACACCCTACAATATGTACTCCTCCAAGAGTAAAATCTGTGCATTTCTAACTACATCCATCCTATTACTGCCTCTCCTACTCCTCCTCCTTATACTCACAGCACTTCCACCCCAAACATATCTCCCCTACAAACCCAAATTGCTGTAGCCATATAAATAATCACCAAACCTTCACCATTTTCCCATCTATCTTCTCATTTAATACTCCCTTACCAAAAATACACTTACCTAACATCCAACTCACCCCTACCAAACACAAAACCAATTACTACACCCCCCCCTGCTAATATGCTCCAACTTGTCTACCTCCACAAAAACATTCTCTTAGCTGGAGACATCCATCCCAACCCTGGTCCAACACACTCCACTGCTAGCCCTCCTAACCCCAAAATCAATAATCTCCCAAACATCTTTCCTTTTATTCAGTAAACACTAGAAGTATTTTGAACAAATCCCACCATACTCCTGATATCCTTGTTCTGACTGAAACCTGGTTGAAATCCCAACACCAAGAAATAGAGATCTTGCCCTCTGGCTAATAGCATACACCGTCTAGATCGACCAAAAAGGAAAGGTGGAGACATTGCTGTACTACACACTAACCACCTTACCATTTCTAACTCTACTTTTCCATCCCAAGCCTTTTCTCCAGCCAAAATTTTATCTGTAACTCTAAATATTAATAGCCATTCCACTATCACCATTGTAGCAATTTGCATTCCACCAGGTGATAATATCCCCCTACTGGAAAATATGCTTGCTCATATATCCCAACACATCCCAAATGAAACTCATTCTTTTGGATGTCAACAATAACTGGCTATCTCTCTCCTCTCAGAGCTCCTCACAACACCTTAATCTCTATGGCTTTACTCAACTCACCTCTGATCCCACTTATTTCAATAACTCCCATACAGCCTCATCTCTCCTTGACTGGATTCTTGTCTCTCGCCCTTCCAAATACCATAACCCTGAAATGCTTCCAGTAAAAATACTAAGATATATATCCCATCAAGCTAAACCTCAAAGGTTTATCAAACACCGACAACTAGCAAACTTGAATCCTGAAACTCTCAAATCTTTACTATCAAAAGTGAACCGGAATCCCTTAAAACTACTCCTTTTGGATGAAGCTGTACACTTTATTTAACTCCAATTTCCTAGTATTTTAAATTTTGTGGCACCCCTTAGAACAGTCCGCATAAAGTCTAACATAGCCTCGTGGCTAACTGTAAACACATGCACTACTAAAGAGCATGGAAAATTTGGACTAAAACTAAACATCAACCGGACCTCCAGAAATATAAAGAACTTAGAAATCTTGCCAAAAGTCACATAAATAAAGATAAGAAAAACTTCTATAATAATCCATCTTCTGCCTTTAAATCCAACCCTAAAAAGTTCTGGCACTGTGTAAATCAAATACTACACCCAGGTATGCAAGCTTCCCCTAACCCTCATCCTGACAAAACACATGAGAAAACTGCCTCCATATTTAACAACTACTTTATAGACTCAATATCCAGACTGCTAAATCAAGACACAAACCATCCCACCAGCAATAATAGACCTAATAGCTCATACTCTTCCATCAGTAGTAACCTTACCACTACCTTCTCCCTCTCCACTAACTATATTAACTCATTCACTCAGAAAAAGCTGCTTGCTTAATTCCACCATAGGTATAACAGTGCAGCCTGAGCTCATTTTCAGAAAATCCATTTGTAATACTATACAGAAAACAAATGTTCATAACTCTCTAACTGTAAGAGCTACACTAAAAATGTAAATGTGAAAGTTGTTCAGCAGACACTGACCTTTCCAACAGTGTAAATGTTGATAGTGCATATCAGTCATTATTAAATATTTGGCAAGGAATGCTGATAATTGTGCAAATTGTTTACCTTTTTGGAAAAGCAAAGCACAATATCTTGGTCTATGTACCATGCAGACCCATACAATTTGAATTTAATTTGTTAGTATGAATGTCAGCTTTAAAATGATACCTTAACCATTACTGTGTGACGCTCCTTTCATGAGATATTCACAGAAATATGATTAATATATTATTTCTCATAATTGATAAATAAAGCATATTACTTCTCATAATTGATATATAAAGCATAATATCTCATCACCTATAATGCACAGAGCCTACATATCAGCATAGAAGTTGTGCATCTGAATGTCAGCTTCAAAATGATGCATCATTTGTGTGATTACCATGCGCTCCCTCGCAAAGATATGGGCATAATAATGAGAAGTATTGTAAATGTATAATTTTCATATTCGTACAAGACTAAACAAACTGTGATGTCTGTACGTGTGTACAGTGCACAGACACAGTTCTTTTACCATGTTGTAAGGAGTAACACAGTCTTCAAAATGAGGTATTACTTCACACAATGAGATGCTCCCTTGCAAAGTTATTTACCAAAATATGAAAAAAATAATTTCCATAACCTAAGTCCGAAACAAACTTTGATATCTGCCTGTGAGTACAACATAAAGGCACCATTCTTTTACCATGTTAGAACTGTAAATAATCTTTTCAAAATGAGGTATTACTTAGCACATTCAGATGCTCCCTTGCAAAGTTATTTACCAAAATATGAAAAAAAAATCATAATTTCCATAACCGTTATTTGCTAAGCTCAGAGAAATTAATTTTACACCACACATTTCATAATAGTATTTTACTTACTATACTGGTCCGACTTGGTCATGGGTGTTTTCCATTCTTCTCACAAGCTGCATGTTGGCAATCTTGCATGGCTCTCCTAACGCCATTGTGGAGGTTGGTCAAGAACAATGCAATGCCCTCCTCAGTTAGGTGAATGCCATCCCTTCTTAACAGGTGAACATCTTCCGCAGTGATGCTGTTATGGCAGATTGTAGATCAACCGACCCTGTGCATCAAGCCATGCATGAACGCATTCTGTAAACGTCTGAACAGCAGAAGACAGCCTTACCTTACCTGAAATAAAGCATGGGTGGACACTGACAAGGGGGCACAGAAAGGGCACATGTAAAGACAAAAAGCAGGGTAAGAACCTCCACTCCACTAATATGCCAAGGACAGGCATGGGGCTCCAGATGTTGGTTATCTGTAGTGTCCCATAGCTGTGCTGGCTGCCCACTCGACTGCTGATACCACTATAGTCTCATGACCTCCTTCAGTGTCGGCAGTCTGCCTTACCTCTGCCTTTTCTCTTTACATGTGCCCATTCAGCAATGGACCTAAGGGATGAGGGACTGAAGTAACTCACTAATTGCTGTCCTGACATTCATACATTTGCTACCCTCACCTACATACATTGACTACACCTGAAGGGGAGGGAGACTGAGTGGAGAGCTACATCAGAGCAACATGTCAAAAGACCAAGACTGACCCAGGCGGTGTCTTTTTTTGCATGTGTCCTTTCCCGAAGGGAAACATTACATCACAGTGGCACACCCAAGCCCATGCTTACCTAGGACAGCAGCACTATGGGACTGAGCTGAAGAGTCTCCAAGTTCCCAACTCCGATCCAGGTGGATCACAAGATCCATGCTGGCTGGGTATGCCCACCGTGATGCATCCACCAACGCAACATTCTGAGATGGGACAGCTTAGGGTTTGGGCTGCTCGCTTTCCAGTGATTCCCAGAACAGCAGAAGATACAGTCTTACCTTACCTGAAATACTGAATGGGTGGACACTGACAAGGGGGCACAGAAAGGGCACATGTAAAGAGAAAAAGCAGGGTAAGGACCGCCGCTCCACTAATATGCCATGGACAGGCATGGGACTCCAGATGTTGGTTATCTGAAGTGTCCCATAGCTGTGCTGGCTGCCCACTCAGACTGCTGATACCACTATTGTTTCATGACCTCCTTCAGTGTCAGCAGTCTGCCTTACCTCTGCTTTTTCTCTTTACATGTGCCCATTCAGCAATGGACCCAACAGCCTGGTCACAACTTTGTTGTACAGTGTGCTCTGCACATCTTACTGCTGTCAGCAGTCTGCTAGACCCTTATGGCCATGGTACTCACCAAAGCATTCCATGCATAGGTTAATCTTGCAGGTCGGGCATCCCAATGATGGTTCAGCATGTTTACCCTTGCTGGCACAGTTTTTGCATCACGCCTTCCACCATTTCACTGGAAAGTGTGAGCCTTGTTCAAATCATGTCATGGGCTCTGGGATGGTAATCTCTATGCATCTTTACCTTTTCTTGAAGGTGGTCAGGAGGTGCATGCCTAGGTTTCTTCTAAACTGTAACTTGCTTGTCGCAATAACACGGCCAGAACGTGAAAGCTGCCGGTGGCTGGCACTCATAAAATGTAAGCATTCACTATGGCCACATCCCATAGGAACCAGAACAAGTACAGCCACCATTTCCTTGTCTTTTCGAGTAGTTGGATTCTGCATCCTGAGCTGATTCGCTCGGTCCACCCTATTCATGTATGTGTTGTACATGTTTACAACTGGTGGACATGGCACTGCAGCTTTTGTTCCATCGTGCTGTCTCCTGCGTGTGTATATGTATGTATGTGCAAGTACATTATGTACATACATATATATCGATATACATGCATATATGCACACACACACTATACATATATATATATATATATATATATATATATATATATATATATATATATATATATATATACATACAGGAAAGGCATCAGGGGTCTTGGAGGATAGCTAGTTGATGAAGAATGAGGGGGTGGCTTGCAATGACTACAGAGAAAAAAACACAATCTGGCTTGTGCATTCATCAAAGTGATAACTACTTCTACTTATGTGAATAAAAGTTACAGCAGCTGAGACTTTTACCAGAAAAATGATAATGACTTACTGCTTTATTGTAACTGCACTTGTTGCTAATGTGATAATGACCTTCCTTTCAGTACTGCAAAGTTATGCATGCTCAGACAAAGGTGATAATTGCTGCACATAACCTGTTGACTAGGCATTCATTATATTACCTTGTGCAGCTCTTGTGTAACACAGACTTATTATCAGTATGGAGAACACCTGAGTAATTCAGTAAAATAGTGTAACACTTGCATACTACTGAGCCCTTCCTCCCACCTAAATTCCACACGTGACTGACAAAGCCAGGAAAAATGCACAAAAAAAATATGGTAGCTCCATGCTTGCAGTAGTCAACAAGTGGTAACCTTTATCTCACTCATGCAACTACTAATCACAAATAGAATAATACAAGCAGAAGTTATTTCTTGTCTGCTTATTTTACATTATACTATTAATTAGTCACTGATGTATCTGATGTCTTGTATGCTGGCATATTACACTATAATTACTTTTCTGCTCTGTATTTTAAGTAATGTAACCATATGTAATTTTCAGACTTAATTTCTATGTTTCCCCAGTAACCAATCCATTTCTTTGCATTGTGTATGCATAAGCACCAAAATGACACACTAAACTATTTTGCCCAGCGGTCACTTCAGCAGTCAGACCATGTATGCACAAGCACTTCCCTGATGCACAATAAATTATTTCCCCAAGCAACATCCTCATTACTATGTCCAGGTATACATGCACCTAAATGAAATGTTTCCCCCAAACAACCCTTCAGTAACATTTCTTAGTATGTACAACCACCAGCATGAACACTTCACCCAAGCAACCCCTTCAGTAGAATGTTGAAGTATGCATAATCACCAAAATTAAACACTTCCCCAAACGAAACATGTGTAACATTTCTGAGTATGTACAACCACCAGAATGAAGCATTCACCCAAGCGAGCCCTTCAATGTAATGTATGCACAGGCACCAGAATGAAAGATTTCCCTGAAGCAACCATACATAGCAAAACTTACCCAAAGGAATTTACCGGTGTTACTGCTCAATGCCAGGAGTCTAAACAAGAAATTCTGTTCCCTTCAGGCTCTCCTCACCCTTGATAATGTGGACATCTGTGCAGTTATTGAGACATGCTTTAAAGCCACTGAGATCACGCTGGCAGTGCAGGGCTACAATGCCTTCCATACATTCAGGCCAGATAATGCACAGTCAGGGACCAAAGGTGGGGGTATCTCAAATCAATAAACAACAAACTTACCTCAAGACTGGTAAACAGGACGACTTGCTTGAACTTCTCCATGTCCAGATTTCCAAAGGCAAACTCCAGCAAGCTATACAGGTCACCCTTTTATGACCCACAAAATGCATAAGTCATACTTGGACCTCTTGGACTTATTGGAGGACCTCACCATACAACCCAATACCATGTTTATGGGCAACTTCAACTACCCCCTCCCGAACTGGAATACTTACAAAACAGCAAACCTACAAGCCCAGAGACTGCCAGACTTTAATAAATATGAACACCTTGGACCAGACAGTCCATACACCCACTATGGGTGCACACAAACCTGACCCAATACTTACAAACATGGGAGAACTCTGTCCCTGCCAGTTCAGTTTAAGATTTTTAAAAGAAAATGAGAAGAAATTGTGTCTTTGAGGAAGCTATTATCTTAGTTGTATTGTGGTTTCTACTCATTTATTACTAGTAGGTTACAGGTATACATTCACTGAGTATGTCTACTATCCCATCAGAAACTGCCATTTCTTTATTGACATGAATATGACAAAATAAATTCAGCGTAATGACGGTCCAGATATCACAAAGGGTTAGGTCTGACAATTTCAGTGCTTCACGAAATCTGGGATTCTGGTCCTCGTTATGTAAGATAGCACATCACAAAAGAAACCCCAGCATTCTAAATAGTGCATATCTTAAGTCCAAATCAAAATAATAAATGGATATTCCTGATTTAAAATGACATGACATTTATCTGTACAGGACACAGGAAGTCTGAATTTACTGAACTAAACTATGATGCATTTCTAATTAGCTGTACTTACTTCATATATCCATTACGTCCATGGCCCGTATTAAAAAGGAACGCTGTATTTACAGCAAATATGAAGTGTGATCTTTCCATTATCACTATGTTCAAGCAAGAGATGCACAGTCCCTTCCACAATTACTTCACGCCTTCTTTATTATATTTCACTGTTCCGTACAACGGGTAGAATTCTGAATTCTACAGTGGATGCCACCTTACCAAATAAAGTCCTCAGCTGTGTGAGGTTCATCTGTGTAGCGCATCTGCAAAATGTGGTCCGTAGCATGAATCAGTTCAGTAGACAAACTGGATGAAGTTCTAGAAGGTCACACACAGTAACACACAATCTGGTTTCCTGTGATCACTTGCCTTGCATTGTCTCCGCTCTCTTTGGGAGCCAGAGGGAAACGGGGCATATTCAACTTGTTTTTTTTTTTTTAATTTAAATATGGGGTACTTCAGTGTATGGCTAGGTGGGGTTGCATATTTTTATTTTCAGTCCATATCTGATTGATGCCACCAGTTCTACATGGCATCGTTCAAGGGGTACCTTGATGTTAAGATGTTTATACTTCCTACATAACCAATGAATGCTTTGGACTGACTTTGGATGGTTTGTTTTGTGTAATAACTTCTTTAAATGGGCATAAATATGACTGCACAGTTTGTTACAGAAGAGGCGTGACGACATTCTGCACAAAATAACCCATTCATAGCTCTCGACTGTCCATATTTTTGCATCGCATTTTTGGCGTATTTCTCATTACATTTCTGGTTCTCTGGCAAATCAGCGAGGACTGAAATCACTACAGAATGACACACATTTGCGTTTCAGACTTCATAGCAAATGCACGCTAACACAAATCATATCATTCTAGCAACTTTCTAAGTTTATATTAGCAATACTTAAAATCCATCTGTATGTTTGTAGGTTTTTATACATGTATTCATTTGAGCTGTATTTTTCTTTATCATCAGCTACTCGCTGTACAGGTTTTACTGTACGTTTGCTGCTGTACATCTTGTGGTTTATTATACTATAATAAACAATTGGGAGAAAATGGGGTAGATTGAATTTTAATGATTAACGGCTACAATTACGGACTTTTACTTGATGTCACCGACACTGACCTACGCTGACTTATTTAGTCAACCTTTAAAGCTTAAAATACTAATGTTTTATAAAAAGTGTTCCCACATGTACAGATAAGACGTTCAAAGAAATACTTCACTGTGGCTGTGCAGATCCGATGTTACTGTTGGGTGTGGGGGTGTGATGCAAGTGGTGGCTTGGATTGCAAGAATCCGATTGGCTGCCACCACTTGCTTTATCAAGAACTTTTAAACAGGATTTTCTAAAATATCTTTAATGTGACCTTAATGTAAAAACATGCTGAATGGTAACTATATAAGGTAATTTACACATTCAGTTACCATTTCAGTGTGTTTTACATTAAGTTCAGCTACAAATCGGGATGCCAGTTTCTCACGCTTGTGGAAGGCACTCTGGGATAACCGCTTCAAATTGCTGTCTTTTCATGGCAAGCTCTGTGTTGAGCACAGAGGTGCCATGAGAAGGTACTCGGGGTTAATGAGTTAAAACTCTACTATCTAAATTAAAACCTTGTTCCGCATCCGTAGACAACATTCCCTCCGCATTCCTTCAGGCTGCTGCTGATGTTCTTGCTTTCCCAGTTTCTATTGTAATATACCGCTCTATTACGGAATCCACAGTCCCTTCCATCTGGAAGCAATTTTACACCCTTCCAATGCACAAAGGAGGAAACTCCACAGATGTAACTAATTTTAGACCCATAGCCATACTCTCACCACTCCTTCTGCAAGAAAATCTACTCAAACCTACCCGACATGGCTTTCGTCCCATGCACAGTACTACAGCAGCTCTCCTGTCTTTCCTGAACTCTGTGTCACTAGCTAGAGACCGTAACAAACTTATTTCCTGTCTCTTCATTGACCTCTCTAAAGCCTTTGATAAGTCTTTCATAAATTTCTTCTTTTTAAACTAGCAAACGTACACTTCTCTCCATCCATCATATCTTGGTTTAACAGCTCTCTCTCTGATAGACTCCAATCAGTCAAATGGCTCTCGGCTTTCTCCCCTCTTTTTCCTGTTAAAACAGGTGTTCCACAAGGCTCCATCCTTGGGCCCCATTTTTTTAACATCTTTACCAACCTTCTCTACTCTTCCTGTCCTGGATCCTCACTGATACAATACTCAGATGATTCTACACTTATCACTATTGCTGAATCACCAACTCAACTAAAATCAGACACACAGTCCTCTTTTTAACTCTATAGAAAACTGGCTATCTGAAAACCAACTTATTCTTAATGCAAAGAAAACCAAATTACTATTCTTTCTCCCTAAAAACCTTAACCACATAAAGTCTTCCTTCTCCATACTGTGACAAAATAATACTCAAATACAGTTGGACACCAGTACAAAACTCTTAGGTGTTACTATTGATGCTAGACTACCCTTTGATTTACACGTCAATAATTGTATCCGAAACACGCATCTCAAGCTAGGTCTCCTCTATAGAAACAGAAAATATCTTACCAAAACAGCAAAACTAACCCTTTCAAATGCCTACCTCTTACCCACTTTACTTTATAGCTCCCAAATTCTCACCAGCCTCAACAATGGACTACTAAACAAGTTGGAAACAACTTAGAACAGGATTGCCAGATTTGCTGCCCAAAATTCTTACAAGTCCCATCACTGTCTCTCACTAAAAGAACTAAATTGGTTAGAATTACCTAACCTGCTTCTGTATAATCAGTTTCAGATTATTCATTCCATTCTCTACAAACCCTCTTTCTGTCCAACTATCTCATCTCTAATCTCTCATTACCTCCCCACTAGATTACTCCGCAAATCAGAGCAAAACCTACTAAAAATCTACAAACCAAGGAACAAAATGGTTCACCTAGTCTATAGCTTTAACCCTTACAAGGCCTGGAATAGCTTACCACTAGATATAAGATCACTTGAACATCATAATCAATTCAGAACCGCTACAAAAAATACCTTCATGAAAAATGGACTTTGCAGCGTAATTATCCCCCGTAAACGCTTCCTTATAACCTTCTACTTCTCTACTCTCTTACTTCCCTTCAAGAAACCAACTTACTATTTTATCTTCTCCTCTTGGTACATCATTGTACGAATATAACTAGTAAAATATTTCAGGTATGTAACTATTGCTGTATTATGTATAATATGTAATTATGAATGTATTCCTCTGATGAATGTATTTCACTTGCCACAGTTAAATGTATGACACTGTAATGCAATAATGTGTGGTACTGATGACTGTAATGTGTGGCACTGTAATGCAGTAGTCTGTGGTACTGATGAATGCATTTCCTCGGGCCTCTGCTGAAAATGGGCATTTGTAGCCCAGTCGGACAAACCTGGTCAACAAATATAAAATAAAAAAATAAAAATAATATAATGGTTCCTACCACGCCTGTACAAGCGATGCATAGCCATGTTGGACCATGGAAGTTGGACCATGGAACTCCATATAATTAAGTTTGCCAAGAATGGTCAAAATCTTGGACAAGCAACAAAACAAACAACAAATTAAGCAATTGTGTACACATCCACATAGTAAACAAACCACCACACTACAAAAATAGCATGTGTTGCATTATCTTTCCACAGATAAAGATTCAAAATACAAACTCTAAAAATAACTACATACGCATAACATAAGTAAACCTTCGCATATAATATTAAAGTTAAACTAAAAATAATTTACATATTGAAAAAAACAAAAAAATGGCACTACTGATTATAACTATAAGACCTATAAACTCTAAGTATAATAAAACAAGCTTATAAGCTAAGCAGGTATGACCACAGCTGAACTATGTATACTTGCTAAAAATGAAGTGAGCCTAGCAATAAAATAGTATCAGTGGTGATCCCCTCTCTAATTATATGTTACAGTAAGTCATGTAAACACTTATTTAAACAAGCGGGAAGTAAATGAAGCTCCATAGCTAAATTAAAACAAACTTGTACAAGATTAAACCTTGGATGCGAGGGGTACTGACTGTTATATATGTGTTATGGTCATGGAAGATGCATCAATGGAAGATGAGGTTATTCACTTAAATAACCTTCTGACTTTTAATATAGGTTTCAAAGGTATGGATCCATTAAGACCTTTAACGTCATCTGCTTGCAATTTTATAATCCATTTGGTCTCATTTAATTCAGTATTATTGTGAATGTGACCTAATGTCTGACTAGTAAATATGGTTTCTGTTCCCAAAAACCTGAAATTATGTTCATATGAAGTCTATGTCCTGATGTTGTAAAGGTGTCCCGGATTCTATCCCTGAAACACCTGTTGGTCTTTGCAACATAAAATGTATATTAAAATTTATGACCTCTCCCTGTGACTGGTTGTATAAATTGCCCACTATTGTCAATGAACTGACAATAGTTACATTACCCGCACTTTTTGGTACCTTTTGGGGTTAAATCTCATGTTGTATATGTTCTCTATGGTGACAAAGCGTTCTGTTAATACATTTCTTATACCTAAATGTTGGATATTCGCCTATCACTTGTTTGTTTTATCTGTAGTCCATATTACCCAGTGTTTGCGTATGATGATACTTATTTGCTTGACATTGCTGCTATAAAACGTGGAATATTTGAGTTTGTGTCTCTTTACCAGTATTGACCTTTTCCTGTTGTGCATATACTTTTTCTGAAAAGTATGGTTTACCTTTAATAGACCTACAAGGAATTACCTCATTCAAAGTATATTGTACTTCATTTCTGTTATAACCCCTAGCTAAAAAATTGACTGCTTCATGAGTTCATTGTGGACGTTATCCTCCACATTCAGCATAGATGCTCTAATACCTTGAACTTTAATAATATTGTGAAAGATGTGTTTGGGGTGCATACTCCTTCAGTGTAATAAAGTATTATGATAGCATGGCTTACGATGTGCAGCTGTTCTAGTATCACCTTCAGCGGTCTTAACTAGAACATCCAAGAATCCAATATTGGTACAGGAGTATTCCACTTCAAACTCTAAAAAGGAGTAGTAGTTTGTAGACAGTAGACAAAATCATGTAATTCTTTCATCGTACCTGTCCATATTAAAAAGTCCACAAAACAGCAGTAAAATGAAATGGTCTAAATCTATCTGTATGTAATACATACTGGTTCTCCCACACTGCCATAACCAAGTTGGCATAGCTATTGGCCCAGGATGTGCCCATAGCCACACTATCCCACTGTAAATAATAGTTTGTTGAACACAAATGCATTATATGACAGGACAGTGTAAATAAATTTACATAATTGTATAGACTTATAATTACCATAGCTAGGCAGATACATTTTCATTGCTTCTATACCTATCTTGTTAGAGATAATGGTAAAATTATTATGAAAAAATCAGGCATCCCTGTAAACAAATGTAAAATAAATACACAGATTGTACTGCATGTAGTGATGAGGATATCTGTAATATTGCTGTGTGTAAATGTAGTACCATGATAGGAGAAAATACCATGTTGTGTTATAAAATGTAATTAATTTGTATCTTTTAAGTCAGCAGGTGGACCGATTGTGAGACTCCAAGTCAGAGGTCATCATCGTGGGATTGCATGAATTCTGAGTGCACTGCAATCTTCATGGATAACATAACTATTACGAGACATGAGATGGTTAATACTGGAAATCAGGATCATAAAAGTACGGACTATGATATGAATTTTAGCCAGGAGAATGAGCTAAAATATTCAGTGGGATTCAAAAACAACTGCCACCTTGCAGTTGGTGAAATTGCGCAAAGAGCGGCTATGCACACTGAAGGAGCAATTCAGACAGACATTAAGAATGACCATGGTAGGCTGCAGAATACCACGGCCAGCATACTATCCAAATGTTACAAGATGGAAATGAGCAGCATTATTAAAATGAGTGTCATGGCAAATACAAATGAAAGCAAACAATATGGCAGTACAATTCAGAAATGCATAAATTTTTCACAAGAAGACATGTCAGCTGGAGTGGCTGACTATGACAAAATCATGGAGTTACAAGAGAGAGACCACAAAAACATATTTGGAGTAGCCACTGCTTTAGCAGATATGTATATGCAGCAGGCTGTACTCACAGCAGGTAATCATAGTGGTGTATGCCGTCGCCCTCGCCGTCGACGAGTTATCCGTCCACGGCTAACATTCCATCCCCTCCCTGACACAGAAATAGTAGACCGTTATTGTGTTGACAGAGGCACCATGCAGGAGCTGGTTGAGATGTGTCGGCCTCACATGCAGTCTCGTGGGATGCGTGGGATACCTATTTCTGTGGACACTAAAGTGTGCGTAGCATTGAGAATATTGGCTACAGGTACCTTCCAGCGACGAACAGGGGATACGGTAGGTGTATCCCAGGCATCTGCTTCAAGGATACTCCACCAGTTTCTTGATGCTGTGCTATTACATGCAGAGGAGCACATGTGGTTCCCACGCACCATGGAGGACAGAAACAACACCATGCAGGAATTTTATGAAATAGCCCATTTTCCTGAGGTACTGGGAGCTGTTGACTGCACCCACATTGCAATAAAGGCCCCACCTGGGGAGCAGGGACAAAGATATATTAATCGTAAGGGATTCCACTCTATTAACTGCCAGGTTGTCTGTAGTGCACAGGGGTTAATATACAATGTGTCATCTGGCCATCCAGGCAGTGCCCACGATTGCCACATCTGGCACACATGTGACTTGTATCAGCGATTTTTACGGGGTGATTTTCCACAGGGCCATCTTATTGGTGATGTAGGATATGCCGTGGAGCCATGGCTCATGACACCATTAAGAAACCCAGAGACCATGGCAGAAAATGCATACAACACTGCCCTGTCACAGACACGAATCATTGTTGAACGTGTATTCAGATTGTTGAAGGCCCGCTTCCGCTGTCTAGATGTCTCTGGTGGTGCCCTGCAATATGGTCCTGAAACATGTAGTAAAATATTTGCAGTGTGTGCAATATTGCATAACATGTTGGTACGCAAGCAGATGCAAGAGGGGAGGGACATTCAAGAAGAGGAAATTCCAGAGTTGACATCAGAGGAAGTACCTGTCGAGGAGCCCATGGAAGAACTAGACACTAAAGATGACCATGCAAGGCAGAGGCAGACGCAGTACACCATGGCACTAGCTAAGAGGCAGAGTCTGGTTCACAACTATGGGCCAGATTCAACATAACATACAAGAGTAACATTGATGCATGCAGTACTAAAGCCAGTCTATGCTATACCGTGTGTAGACTTGGAAACACTGTGCATCAGACACAGGCTACCCAGGTCACAGAGTACTTGAGGGTAGGGCATAGTTGTCTTCATATGCACAGGTGGGGAGGGCCACAGTGACAGGTGTCATCACTGGTCAGTTTGTATGTGTGGGTCTGTGTGTGTGTATATCTTGGCCTCGTGAATATGGGGAGCCAAGAATAATGACTGCGGGTATGTGTAATATTGTGGTGTAAGTGGGTAGAGGTGGGTGTTGCTGATAGGTATGTGTGGATGTGCATGGACAGCAACTCCAATAGAAGATACAGTACTATACCGGTGTCTGAAAGACAGGGTAGGCACCCACTGGAGCTATGCAGGTCGACTGTGCAAGTCCTTTTCCATAGTGGTGCCCTACCCACGAAATGTCAAAAGGCACGATCCACACCTGCATGGTGGATGGAGGGGTCAGTGGTCATGAGCAGTGTAATGTGCTATGGGTGATCTCAGAATGAGCACCTTATCCACATTTGTTTTCTTGGTGTCCCACAATGCCTTCAGTACTGGATGTAGGTGATGATACTACATGACCTAGACCTCATCTTTGCGCTATGATAACTGGCTTCCCGACTAAAACTGAGGAAGGACTGGCTACAGGAATAGTGCTGGCTATGGTAGGCTGTCATACACGGAAATCTGCAGCATAAAGACTCCCTATTCTGACTTTTCATTATGTTGCACAAATGGACCAGGCCTTTCCTTGGGTTGTCATGTAGGCCATGTATCACCCCAACCATATCTGCTGTGGCTGTATTGATTTTTTACTTATCCCAATGTAATGGCCCTACATCAGTGCTGAATGCTGTCTGTAAGATACTGTTGATCAGGAGGGCAGTGATACCCTTACTGTTGCCAGCCACCAGTATACTGACTTCTGAACTCCATATGCTCAGTCGAGTTGTTAGCAACCAACCACATCTCTTTGGCAGTAGAAAAGGGCACTCCTTATGCTGATCTGTCAGTTGCTTCTTGGCCTTTTGCTTTGTAGGACTGGGGAGGTTTGCAGAGGTGCAGAAGCTGTGTCGCTGAAAGGAAATGGGAATATGACCATCAAATTTCTTGAGTCTTCCACCACCGTTGCAACCCCTGACTGTGCCATGATGTGGCTGCCATCATCAGCAGGTTTACATAGGTCCTCAACATCAGGCATGCCTGAATCCATAGTGGATGAACCCGACAGTTCACCATATAAGTATATAAATGTACACCCACAGCCTATTGCGGGTAAACCTGTATAACCGTACAAAGCAAAATTTACAACTAACATACCTTGAACAAAATGATGTAGCCACTGTCCTGATTTGCCTCTTTACAACATTTTCACTAGCAGTGTGGTTTGAGGACAGGCAGACTAGATTGTCCTGCCACCATCCTGGGGCATTACCAAGCAATACTCAAGGTGCTCTCTGTATGTCTGCTCCTAGGTGAACTATTCACATCTCCTAGACTGAGATGTCCGGAACTTCTCTATGTTGGTCATTGGTGACTTTAACAGAACCCCACCAATGGTCCTTCACTGTTGTCAGGTTGCATGCATGTGCAGTCATATCTGATCCTTCTTATAACCTGCTGATGTCCCTTACTGTGGCTAATGCCCATGTTTACCTGCTACACAAGAGCTTGCCAGACACCCTTGCAAAAAGACAGGTTTGATTCAGTGTTCTGGAGTATCTGCCAACCATTTTTAATACCTAGGAGAACTTCATCTTCCTCTCCTTGTTAGGCATGTCTGCTACTATGTGAAGCAGTTGGTGCTTTGGTGGCAGTGTAACCTAGGACCTCAAGGATATAGACTGTGTCATATTATGCCCTTGTGGGTGGTGGTGGTTCCTCTGTTATGCTTTAAATTGGGTGATGCATTTGTTCATCCACAATGATGGTAAGACTTGGAGCTGGTACAGAATTTGCAATGAATCTGCCTGCAAAACTCCTGTCATACCCAGCGTTGGACACTGAATGTTCCCCTTAGCAAAAATGGTAGTACTATACACACACCTTGTCCAGTGGGATCTGGGATAGGAACTCTCCGCATCTACCTTGATCCCATGTATGGACAAAATCACTCAGCCCCTCCTGCATGTTCTCTTTCCACATGATAGTGTCAACTGTGTCTTGGTTGTGGAAGTGATTTGCCAGCCATCGATGGATGCTTCTGCAGTATGGATAGTGGTAGCACAGAGCATTCTGAATGATGGCAGCTAATCTGCCACTGGCACACTTGAGTAGATAAAGTAGATGCATCTCTTAGCGTCATTGCAGAAGTGCTAATCTTGTTCATCAAGAAATGCTAGTTTACAGAAAAGCTGACATGTTAATTTTATGTATTTTTGAATTGTGCTGTCTTGTTTTGAGTTCATTTACAAATAGCAATAGGTTTCTTTGGCATGTTGGCACTCCGTTAAACATTATACAGTCATTTGCATGAGATGCGTACCATGGTATTTTCCATGGTAGTGAGGTCACCCCATGTGTGTCTGCTGCTGCCTACCATGCTAGTTTGTCTAACATAATGCATTAATTGTTTCTAAATATCCTCCAACGAAGATAAATACTGCCACGAAAAGAAAATTTTGTAGGCCCACAGATACAGTGGGCAGTTTAAAAAAGAATTCTTACAACTACATACTGACCAAGATTTGATGCTTGAATGGCTAAAGCAAGACAGATTTAAAATACAAGATGAAAAACTATTAAGACAGTAGACTGCAATTGTGTTGGTTCACAAACAGTATCGCAAATGTTAGATACAGAGAAATGTAGCTTCTGTAGTATTTAACTAGAAAGGATTGCACATCTTTTTGATGGCCCTGACATAGTTGTGGTTGAATGTCTGTATACTTAAAGGCACTTTTACAGGTACAAGATTGCTGCAAGGAAACTAAAAGGGTAAAAGCCACGTTTAATCCCTTTACTACTGATCATTTTCAGGAGAACTGTCTCCAGACTACTCTGTGTGTGTAAATGTTTGTATAACAGTTCATCTTCCCATGAGCTGTTCAGGTAATACTTTTATGATTATCTGTAAAGCACTCTTAGATTGAGCTCCTACTTCAAATTTAAAGGGGCCACTAGTGTTTTGAATTTTGATTAAAAAAGTGTTGCTGTCAATTAGTATGCCATAGCATATAAAAAGAATAAAGATATTACTTTTTTTACAGAAATGTGTACTGTCTTGAGTTTTGAAGTTGCACATTATTTTTATGATTTTGAGATCTTTTGTATTTTTTTGCTAAAACTACATTTTTATTTTTGAGTGCCTGTTTTACAAATGTTGCAGTTAGTCGATATCAGTAGGTGATTCTGACCTGAATTTGAAACTGACTTCAAATAATATTTTGTTCGATAACCAGGTAGATAGGTTCATTTCAAGGACACTTTCTACCACGAACCAAGCCAAAAAGGCAAGTGTAACTGCACGGACACAGACCTGTGCAACTGCAACATTTAGAGAGTTAATCATAAGAGCAAAGCCAGCACAATATTGCATCCAGAGATGTTGAGCAGTTAGTTGAGCATTATGCATACATAGCAGTAAAATGGGTCGAATAACCCTGCTTCACACTGTAGTGCTGATAGATTCTACAGCATCTTTGAAGAATTTTGCATTTCATTTCCTTGACAAGTTGAGTTCACACAGAGACAGGCTTATCAGTCTATGTCTAATGGAGTCTTGGGTAAAGTTCCAGAAGATGGGGGCAGTTATTGAGAATGATCTTTCACAAACAGCAAGAGTGAAGGAGTTGAAGCTACAACTGAAATCATGGTCTGATTTTTATAAACGAACACCCAAACTGAAGTGGAACATTTCTTTTTTATCATTATCTACCACTTCTCAGACTGAAGCCCAAGACCTGCTTAAAATACCACAGGAATTTATGGTCTTTATGAAATCTCAAAAGTCCTCTCATGCTTCCACTACTGAGGTCTCCCCATGTAAAGAGTGCAGGGAAGTAACTTTTCTGGAAGAGGAAGATTACTCTTGCCCTGGGGATGAGGAGGAATTATCTGGCCACTTACCACCACAGACTGACTCATACTTGAATGACACTCACTCTGATAACACCCAGTCTTCTGCCTCCCCAATGAGGACTTTTCCTTCAGGGATAGCCTTCTGTTGGGAAAGTAAACTGTTCTCACAGGCTCAGACCCACTATATGGAACTGCTAAGTTTGCCTTCACAGAGACAACTGATTATTCCTCCTCTGCATGTATTGGATGACTGTTTTGAAGACCTTAATTTGCATCCTGATTCATTAAAATCTGGCTTCCTTGGAGCAGGGGTTAGAGTGCCTGAATCTCACAAGCATCTTTAGAAACACCCAGAGGCTGACCCTTGTGTAGTCTCAACTGAATACACAAAGGGTGTGTTTACGGGACCAACCAGGTCTCCTACCTTATGACAGGTAAAGTAGAATGTCCTCCTATTCATATGCTTCTGTATCCATAAAATGAGGGATTCTGCCTCTGGTTGACTTGTACATTTGGCTGTTACGCAAAAGATAAATGCTACTGTGAAGGGTATGTGCAATGGCCTGCATCACTCCGCATACGTCGGCCATAAACTGATGTCTGGTATAAAGTAGATGTCAGCACGCACCTACCTCAGAACTTTTCTGCCACCTGTGCGACTAGCAACTCCAGTCATTGCTTGCTTGGAAAAGCGACTTTGTCCAAGTTCAGATAAGTACCCCATTGGGGTTTTTGTTGTATGTTCTTCGTGTTTCACTGTTGCAGTCATCACATTTGGATTATCCCTGCCAGGGTAACCCTCAGTCGGCCCGAATACCAGAGGCTTAGTATTTCTGCGTTGGTTGCTGTCACTTCAGGACTGATGCCTGGTCCTCAGTAGTATAAAGTAAGGCAGCCAACACCATTACATCAATCTTGCTTGCCGAGGAGCCCGAAGCAGAAGCAGTTTGCACGAGTGCCAGTTGACTGCTACCTGAGTTTCGTTTTCCGAATTGAAGCTGAAGCGTTCTAAAGTTAAGTACCCCGTTGAGGATCCTTTTTTCTTGTTCTAACAGATGTCAGAAAAAGTTAATAATCGTCTTGCCTGTGGAAAGCAAATACCACACCGAGACTTTCATTCTTACTGCACCACTTGCTTAGGCCCAGACCACGACGTCCTTCGCTGTCGTTTTGGTGCTTTGTTCAATGCCAGAACTATGTCGTCGGGCCCTTATTGTAGCTAAATGTTTTCGCTCATAGTCCTCTAATTCTGATATGGCTTTGGTAAGCCATCCAACAGCAGTTCTTCCAAAAAAACATAAGGATAAAGACAGAGACAGACCGCACAGGTCCAAACCTACTGACTACGCTTCTGTTAAGCTATTCGACAGTTCTCCAGTCTTCAGTGAAGCGCTTTTGCAGCCCTTGATGCCCACTTCTGTGGATTCGCAGGCCGTTACCGAGACCCTTTCGGAGTCCGGTATGCAGCAAAACTCTTCATTGACTAAGGATCCTGTGGATGTCTCTACCTTGGATGGGCCTAGAGCCGCTGAGCAGGCACCGGCTTCCGAGGAAGTACTTCATACTACCAATTCTCAACACAGACTTCTTTTGTGTCTACAGTTCTTTCAAAAACTACAGAGTTACTAAGGCCCAGGGTACGAACCACACCCAAGAAACTGATAACCCAATCTCAGGCTTCTGCTTTCTTGCCTTAGTCTCAAATGCTTAAAATGGCGGAAGACCTTATAATGCTGATTAGGGGAACCCAAGCTTACCCCTTCCAAAAGAAAGAGATTTGTCCCCAGTAGTTTTAATTGATCAGGAGTCCGATGACTTTGATGCATCTGAATATGAAGACATGCAATCCCTCTCTGCTTATGAGGATTCTGATGCACAGGAATCCATTCCTTCAGCCTCTCCACCCGAGGACTTTTCCTTTGGGGAAACCCTTCATACTTTAAGAGAGCATTTCCAATGTGAATGTCAGGACTACCCTCAGTCTAAAAAGAGACTCTGGGAATTCTTAGATCTTCCACAGCCCAGACCTTTGGACATTCTTACTGTCCTGGATGATATTTTCTTGGAATCTAGTTTGATTCTTGACACCCTCCCTCCTGCTCTTGCTCCCAGAAAACCTGACCAGTATTAAGAGTCCCTGACTCGCACAAATTTATTTTCAAAAATCCTACTGCTGATCCTGAGGTTATTTCTCAAGGGCCTAAAGGTATTAAAGCAACTTCTGCTAAGAATCCCACCCCCTCGTATAGGGATTCCCAAGCATTAGACAGATGTGGTAAAAAAGTATACACCTCTGCTTCTCTTGCTATTAGAGAACTAAATTGTCAGTTCCATATGCTAAAATGTCAGCAACATACCATGGAACTCCTCAAACAAAAAATATCATCTTTTCCTGCTTGTGCAGAAAATAGAGTTACAAGAGTTAATGCAGTCTGCAAGTCAAGTAACTAAGCATGCTTACACTGTAGTTTTGATGCCCTAGAAGCATCTTGCAGGGCAGCAGTTACTGGTTCTGTTCTTAGATGGCTTGCTTGGCTTAAGGAACCAACCTTGCCAGACCATGTCAAATCCAAATTATTGGATGCACCCTTGCACAAAGACAACTTATTTGGCACCAAGGCAGAGGAGGTCTTAAAAAAAGATGGAAGAAAAAGCTAAATCTATGCAGACAGTTAAGGATTTCCTGCAGGGCCAGCCACCCAGGTTCAGTAGGCATTGCCTCTCCAAGTACTGGTCCTTTCCTGCCCCCTCCAGGTCAGTTCATCCCAGACCCCAGGGAGGCAGACCCCCTAGACAACAGCCACAGGGAATGCAGAGATCAATGCAATGGAGTTCCTCAACTTCAAAACCAGGGAGTGCTAAGCCACCCCTCATGGTAAGCGCTCACAATGACTCTCCACTTCCACCCCATCCCTCTGCCCACCTTCACTTGCCCCTAGTAGGAAAACTCTCCTTCCACGCAAGCACCTGGGCCACCATTACCGACGACTGCTGGGTCCTCAACATAGTGTCCCAGGGATGCAGATTTTCTTTCCGCACTGTACCAACCCCAAAAGGGTTCCCAGATCTTCCTCCAAACCATGGGCAGAGGCCAAAAAAAGCATGTCCTTTCCCTGCTTTCTCTGAAGGCAATAGAGCACGTTTCTGCAGAACAGATAAGCCGAGGTTTCTACTGCAGGGTCTTCCTGGTACCCAGAAAAGAGGGCACCTGGCACCCAATCCTCGATCTATCCATTTTAAACACCCAAAATTCAAAATGCTCACCCTCCAGCAACTTCTACCTATGCTCTCCTAGAATGTTTGGTTAGCCACCGTAGACCTAAAAGAGGCCTACCTCCACATCCCAATCTGCTCTCCAAGAATGCTTGGTTAGCCACCCTAGACCTAAAAGAGGCCTACCTCCACATCCCAATCAGGGAATCATGCAGGAAATGTCTGTTTCATAGCAGGATCTCTGCACTCCCATACTTTTCACAAAATGTCTGGCTCCCGCCATTGCTTTTTGTAGACAAAGAAATATTCAAATGTACCCATACTTTGACTGCCTAAGTCAGGCAGACAGGAAAAGCTGCTCAAGCACCTAAAAGCCCTACTGACCTTCCTAGGGTACATTATCAATGAAAAGAAATCCAAACTAGTACCCATCCAAACGGATTATATTCCTGGGAGCAAGCCTGGACACAGCATCTCAGATGGCATGCCTTACACCAGAAAAGCAAACTTACCTGACAGCCTATTTCTCTCAACTAGTCACCAGACCCCAGTTATCCGCAAGGAAAATCCTGCAAGCTCTAGAATGCAAGATGCCATGAACCCACTCATTCCATATGCCAGACTGCATATGAGGAAACTTCAATGGTACCTAAAAAGCCTTTGGTGTTAACATTCTCAAGATCTGGAAATTCTTATACCAATGATTCCTTGCCTAAGGAAAGATTTTCTATGGTGGGCAGCAGCATGCTACCACAACAAGGGACTACCCTTCTCACTAGCCTATGCCACCCAGACCCTCACGACAGACGCATCAGACTTTGCCTGGGGTGCACACCTGGATGGCAGGTGCATACATGGACAATGAAGCCCAATTCAAATACATCTGCACATCAACCAAAAAGAGATGTTAGCTGTCCAGCATGCATTGACCGATTTCAGGCCCCTTCTCTCCCAGGAGCTCTACTGATCAAAACAGACACCACCACTGTGATGTGGTATATCAAGAAGCAGGGAGGGACTCACTCCTACCATCTATGCAGGCTCGCCATGACCTTTTTGCACACAGCCTCAGCCATGCAACTACATCTGTTAGCACAATTCCAGCCAGGCTCTCTCAACTCTCTGGCAGACAACTTAAGCAGAAATCTTCTGGCCCACATGAGTGGCGGCTAGACCAAAGAACCTTCACTCTAATAACTGAGAAATGGGGCACCCGAAGGTCAACCTCTTTGCTTCCCACTCCAGCCATCAGCTCAGCAAGTTCTGCACCAGGGAGACTCACTGCAGGACCTGGAAAGTAGATGCCCTATCCTTCCAGTGGGTCATCCTCTTGGTCTATGCATTTCCCCCACTACCTCTCATTATCAGGGTACTGCTCAAAATAAGGGAGAAAAAATCAAGGACAATTCTAATTGCTCCAGACTGGCTGCACCAGCACTGGTACCCACTGCTGCGCAGTCTTTCTCCTCTGCCATCATAGCATCTCCTTCAGATCCCAACCCTCCTAACCCAGAGGGAAGGAGAATTCATGCATCCCCAATTGCAGACCCTCAATTTGGCAGCCTGACTTATTCCATGACCACTGAACAAGCTGCCAATCTCAGTAAACCGGTTCTAGATGTACGTGAGGCCAGATGCCCTAGTACTAGAAAGTCTTATGCTGACAAATGGAAAAGGTTCTGCACCTGGATCCAGGCTAAAGGAAGCTGATACGGCACAGCCCTCCTGGATTTGCTAGCTGACCTACTACACAGTGGTGTCTCCTTTTCCTCTATTAAAATTCATGCCTCTGCTATCTCTGCTCATTTCAACACTGAGCAGCCATTTTTCTCACATCCGAGCCCTTCCTCCTCTTCCATGCTGACAGGGTGTTCTCAGGACTAACCCATTTTTCATGACAAATGTGGTGTCCAGAATGGCTCTCAACCAATCCATTCATTTGCCCACCTTTTTCCCTAACCCACAAAACAAGGGAGAAAGGATACTGCATTCTCTAGATGTGCACAGACAGCTCAGATTCTATATATCTAGACAGGACTAAATTATTCAGAAAGACTGATCAATCGTTAGTCAGCTTTGCTGCAGGAGCAGAGGGCAAAGCCATATCCAGACCATTTCCAAATGGATAGCACACTGCCTCCGCCTCTGCAGCTTTCCTCAGAGGAGTCCCCACCAAGGACATCCTGGAGGCTGCAACATGGACATCTGTTCACACCTTCACCAAGCATTGCCACCTGCCTATCTTCTCCAAACACAAAGAACATAGTACAGTTGTGTACACTTAACATAAATGTAGATGTTTGAGTGTATTCACTGTTGCAGTCCTGGTTTCCCTCCCTCCACCCCCCTTTTTTCCTCTCTCTCTTTCTCTCTCTCTTTCTCTCTCTCCTTCCTTACAAGGAACTTTTTGGTATTTACTTTCTACTGGTGGGGTTCTTCCACCATATCCTGACTCCCATTTGGGGTCTCCTGACAGGGCAAGAAAAGCTGATGTAATGGCGTTGGCTGTATTACTTTATACTACTGATGACCTGACGTCAGTCCTGAAGCGACAACAACTGACGCAGAAATACTAAGCCTCTGGTATTCGGGCTGACTGAGGGCTACCCTGGCAGGGATAACCCAAATGTGATGACTGCAACAGTGAGTACACTCTAACATCTACATTTATGGTACATGTACACAACTACTACTTGCTATTGTGTTGTGGGTTAATGTTTATGTCTTCTTGGCCTTACACCTGCCCAGGCCCCATTCAGCCTCCACTCCTAAGAGTAAGCGGTTGGCTGACATTTCCTCTGAGGAAGAGGAATCTTCAGGGTATGAATCCCTCACTTACCCCAGAGGGGAGGCAATTTGAGAGGTGTGTGTTTTCCCAGAGGAGGAGTCAAATAGAACCAATTAACCTGTGGAAGACATTACCTTTTGGGAGACAATTGTACAAATGAAGGACTTTTTTAAGTGGGACTGTAGTCAAGTTTCTGAGACCCAGAAGAGGTATTATGACCTCTTGCAAATGGAGTCCCATAACCTGTCTGCTGTTTCCCCCTGTGTATCCTGCTTTTTTGGATGCATTCCTGGCTGCTTCCAACGCCCCAGATTCCCAAACCCTGCACCAAAACACCCTGACAGATTTTATAAAGTCCCTGAAGATGCCAAGTTCCTCTTCAAGCCCCTTTCTGCAGACCCATGAACTATTTATGTGGTTGTAGATAAAAGTTCTAAACTTCTTCCCTCCACTTCCTTAGTCCCCCTCGGATAAGGAAAGCAGAGTCATGGAAAGATTAGGCAAAAAATTCTTTACCTCTGCCACCTTAGCTGTGGAGCCATAAACTATCAGACTTGTATGGCTAAATGTTCTTGGCCCTACTGACAGATGCCATTGGATGACTTACCTGATTCCACCAACAAGGCAAAGATTGCTAGCCTATTGAGTTCCTGCAACCAAGTTACCAGATGCACTATAAAGTGTAGTTATGACACAGTGGAGACTTCAGCAGGGGCTGCGGCATCAGGGTCTGTCATCTGGAGATACTCCTGGCTTAGGCTACAGCCTTTGCCAGATGACATTAAAACAAAACTAATGGATGCACCCTTAGATAACAAGGCCTTGTTCAGTTCTGCAGCTGCAGAGCTCTTTAAGACACTTCAGGCGAAGGGCAAAGAATTTCAGGACCTCAGGCATATATTTGTGTCCCTGGTTTCCTGCTTACCGATGAACTACCTGGCTAGGACTACCTTCATGAGAAGGCCTTCCAGACGCATGTCATCTAAAGGGAAAAAGATTCCAGGAAGCAGACCCCTTCCAGGTCTTTCTACCTCTACTCCAGCTCAAAAGCAGCCTTTTCAGGCCAAACATCTGTGACTACCAGGCCTTAAGCCCAGCTACCCCACTCCAGTCTCTCCCTGTCCTTCTCTGGTTGGAAACTGATTACCCAGGACTCTTGGGTCCTCTCAATCGTAAAACAGGGTTACTTCATGGTGTGGGAGTCCAGACCAACCTTCAAAGGCATTCCTCAATGCCCCCAAGACCAAATGGCTTCCTTTCCTCCAGTCCTGCAGGCCCTCCTCTCACAAGGCACAATTCAAGAGGTATCCCAAGATCTAAAAGGTAAAGGATTTTACTCCGGAATGTTCCTAGTCCCCAGAAAAGAAGGTCCTTGGAGACCTGTCATGGACCTATCCCATCTGAATACCTTCCTCAAGGTCTCTTCCTTTTGGATGCTGACTCTTCCAACGTTCCTTCCTAAGGCCTACATGATGTCCTTAGATATAAAGGATGCCTATCTGCACATTCCAATCCATTCTCTTTTTGGGAAATTCATTAGTTTCTCAGTGGGTTCTGCACATTTTCAGTTCTTTGCTTTGCCATTTGGTTTCTCTACATCCCCAAGGGTGTTCACAAAGTGACTATCCCCAGTCATTGCCTTTGCCAGAATGCGGGGGAGTGAACTCTTCCCTTATCTGGACAATATCTTCATCCAGGCATCACCTCCAGAGATGGTTCAACAGCACCTGGGCTATGCTATCTCCCTACTGAGAGGCCTGGGGTTTACCGTAAACCTTCAAAAAATTTCTCTGACCCCCTCACAGGACCTTATGTTCTTTGGATGCAGGATTCTCACAGGACAAATGATAGCCTGTCTTCCTCCAGACAAGATTCTGACCCTCCCCTCATATCCAGGGAATTCTTTCTCTCCAAGCCCTTTCTGCCAGGGAGATTGAGGCTGCTGGGATTCATGGCCTCCACCAATCCCATAGTACCCTTAGCAAGATCTATACATGAGGAAATTTCAATGGTACTTAAGAACAGTCTGGAAACAACACCTGCACCCTCTGGATTTTATGGTGCCTCTCTTACCCTGCCTATCCAGGGAACTAGATTGATGGTTTGCTCAGATTGCAGACAATCCAGGTCTTCCCCTACAACCCCCACCAGTACGATCGGTATACAGATGCTTCAGACTCTGGTTGAGGATGCAACTCTGGGAGACTGGAGAGTAAGGAACACATGGGCCCACCCCCAACAGAGGGATCACATCAACATCAGGGAAATGAGAGCCTTGATATTTGCCCTTCGATTCTTCAAGGCTGAAATGCGCCCAGGAGTGCTGAGATGGTACACAGACACCACCACTGTGCTGCGGTATATCAACAGGCAAGGGAGAAAAAAGTCCTACATCCTATGAGGATTGGCTTTGCAGGTGTGAGAGATTGCCCAACAGAGACAAGTATCCCTCCTAGCCATCTAGATACCTTTAGCCGAGAATGTCACGGCAGGTTCTCTAAGTAGGTCCATTACTTAATCCCATGAATGGATTTTAAACAGGGATGTGTTCCTGGACCTGGTCCATCGATGGGGTATACCTCAGGTGGACTTGTTTGCCTTCCCCATGAACAGACCACTCCCAACTTACTGCACCACCATATTCACCCCTTGGGGCATGGAAGGCAGATGCTCTTTCCTTCCCATGGAAGGGGATGTTCGTTTATGCATTCCCCCTTCCCTCTCATACAAAACAATCTTCTGAAGATTCAGAGAGAACAACCTCAGATCTTGTTGGTGACCCCCTTTTGGCCAGTGCAGCAGTAGTATCTAGCCAAGGGCAATCATCACAAGGTACCCCTCCGGCTGGACCTACTAACACAGGAGAAGGGGACTCTCATACACCCCCAAATATCCACCCTGAATCTTACTCTTAACATTGATTCCCTTTAGACACCTTTTGCTTCAGGTTCTGCAGGAGGCCCGAAAACCTACTATCAGAAAATCCCATCTGTCTAAGTGGAAAAAATTCTCTGTATGGTGTCTAAAACAAGACCTTCAACCACTGTCCATAGAACCTTCAGCGGTTCTATCTTACCTGTGTGAATTGATGGACACTGGCTTGTCAAATTATTCCATCAAGGCACACCTGTCTGCCATCTCAGTGTGTGTACCTCTCTCTCCTCCTTTGGCTTCCAGGCTGGAAGTAAAGCTCTTTTTTGAAAGGAGTACTACATATTAGACCTCCAAGGAAGCCTAGTCCCACCTCCTTGGGATCTTAATTTTGTTGGAATAGCCTACCTTACCTCCCTTTGAACCAGCTAAGGACTGCACTCTTCAACTGCATATGGAAAACTATTCTTTTGGTGCCAAATACTAACCCATCCTTCATGCTCAAAATAGTTAATAAACTTTCCCTAAATTGGGCCATCAGTCTGCCTAGCTTTTTCCCTTCGCCACAAACCTCCAGTGAAAGAATCCTTCACTCTTTGGATGTACATAGCTCAGATACTATTTAGCCAAAACCAAACCCGTTCATAAGTCAGATAGGCTTTTTGTTTCCTATCACCCAAGAGCCCTGGGACACCCTATTTCCAAGCAAACCATTTTCTCCTGGATCTCAAACTATTTCCTTTTGCTACACATCCCAGTGAAGGCACACTCCACTAGGGCTGTGTTCCTCCTCTGTTTACTCCTTTAAGGGTTTGGATACAGCTGCCATTTTAGAGCCAGCTACATGGTCATCTGTCCACACTTTCACCAAACAGTAAAAGTTGGATATCATTTCCGGGTCTAGAGCAGGATTCACCAGGGCCATTCTGCGTGGCTTTGTGGAAAATACATCGGCTCCCACACCAAATCCTTAATAGCATGAGCTTTTGCACTTTCCCTCATGTTATGGATGCAACTGCACTGTTTATGTCAATCAAGCCCTTATGCCACACAATCACAGCTTGACCATGGCTGTACACAATACTGACAGTCTGCGCAGCCAGTGGTCACTGGGAGCATATGAATAGAAGGACATAGTATAGTTGAGAAGTCTTACCATAACCTTAGATGTCCTTCTCTTCTATATGGTGCTGTATAGTTTCCCACCCTGCCTTCCCCCTGACACTTGCCTGTCTCCTAAGTAACCCACTCCATAGTCGCTGGTTCCTGGCAGCATTCAGTTCTGAGGTAAGTGCGTGCTGACGTCCACTTTATACCTGACGTCCATGTATGACCGATGTGTGCTCAGTGATGCAGGCCATTGCATGTATCTTCATAGTAGCATTTACCTTTTGTAAAACAGGTGGCCGTACCAGTCAACCAGAGGCAGACTCCCTCATGGTGTGGATACAGCAGCATATAGAAAAGAAGGGCATTTAAGATTATGGTTAAGATTTTACACAACTATACTTCATTAGATTTGGGAAGAAAACGTATACCTCTGCCACTCTGGCAATATGAGCTTTGAATTCCCAGTTCCATATGCTAAATAACCTTGAATCTCTCCAGAACAAAATTGTAGCCAAGATACACTCTATTGGGGATAGAACTGTATCTAAGGACAGCCAGAGAAGCTTTATAAGTCTCCAGAGGCTCCCTAAAATGTGGCTTTGATGTCTTAGATGTTTCTTGCACAACAGCTGCCCCAAGTTCTGTCATCCGCAGAGATGCATGGTTCCGGATCCAGCCCCTGCCAGATCAGATAAAGGCTAAACTGGATGCTCCATTGAAGAAGGAATTTTCTTTTGTTCCTCCAACTGTACAAGTTTTTCAGAAGCTGGATAAAAAAAGGAAGGCAAATTAAAAATGTGAAAGTATTGTTACCCATCTGTGAACCCAAGCTGTATAATAGAAATTATCCTTCTAAACCTTGGCCTCTTCTACCTAGGCAAGACAAGGGAAGGCTTCCCCATGGTAAAAGACTCATTCAAACCAGTAGATGGCAAACGGAACAGATCGCACTGAGTGGGCACTCCAAAGAACCCACCCAGCCCAGAGGCCAACTGTGACTATGTTCAATCCCACCCTCCTCTCCAAGCCACTGACTGGAAGTCTGTCCTTCCTAACTCAGTGGAAAACCATCACCATGGGCCAATTGGTCCTCTGCATCATAGAGAAAGGGAATCGTATTCAGTTCAGAGAAAGTACCACCTTTCTTGGGTATTCCAAAACAGCCAAAAGAGTAAGAAAGTATCTTAACCACCTATTCTCAGAGAGCTACTTCACTAAGAATCCATCCAGTTTCTCCCTCCAGGACGAGAGGTAACAGTCTTCTACATAAGGATTTTTGTAGTTCCTAAATAAAGAGGGCACCTGGATCCCCATATTGGACCTCTGAGCTAAACAGGTTGAATATCCCAAAATTCAAAATGTTAACATGGTAAAAACTACTGCCCATAATCTTCCAAGATGCCTTCGTGGTCACTCTAGATTTAAGACACTTACCTCCATGTCCTCATAGTAGACAATCACAAAGTACCTAAGATTTGTAGGAACATGTTCTTTCTTCCAGTTCTGTACTTCCGTTTGGACTGTCTACTGCTCCCAGAGTTTTCACAAAATGTCTAGCTCCTGTGGTAGTTCATTGCAGAACTCTAGGGTTCATATTTTCCCCTACTTGGACGACAGTCTTATTTGGGGAATGTCCACAGCAGAGACCCTGGACACCTTCCAAATCATCGTAGACTGCTTTCAGATGGTCGGCCTCACCTTACATCTTCAAAAATCACAAACTCTTCCTCAAGCAGGGCTCCTATTTCTCGGGGCCCTTCTAGATTCAGTTCTGTCCTTAGCCAAGATCAGATTAGTTTCTTGACAAGCTGTCAGTAGTCTGCTTACAAAACAGCTCATTGCTGCAAGAAAATTCATAAGTATACTGAGATACATGGTATCATGCATTCTCATGATCCAACTTGAAAAGCTGTACATGAGGAAACTACAACGGTTTCTGAAAGATGTCTGTAAATAATATTCCCAATCCTTGGAAGCCCTTTTGTGCCTGAAAAAGGAACTGTTGTGCTGGATGAATACCATATAGATGAGCCCAGGGATAATTTCTGTCTACCAGAACCAGATGAGACCATCACCACAGACCGTTCAGAAATAGCATGGGGCAGCCCACTTAATGTTCTCTCAAAGTGCAGGGTATTTGGTCTCCTTGACAAAGAAAATTGCATATAAATTCAAATGTGCTAGTAGCAGTCTACCTGGCTGTAAAAGGCTTTCAACAGAACTTAAGCCCAGGGATCCTGAAAACCTAGACAGATGTCACCACAGTGATGTGGTATATAAGCAAGTGGGAACTCGGTCTTATCCTCAGTGCAGCCTTTTCAGGAAAATTCAGATGCTGGCTCAAGAAATAGGGTTAGTCCTCAGCTTATATCCAGGGTCAGAACAATACCCTGGCAGACTCTCTTGTCAGTGACCTTCTGAACCCCAAAAGATGAATGCTGGAGAGAGGCTCCTAGACCTAACCATACAGTGAGTGATCCCCTCAACAGACCTACTTGCCCCTCACTACAACAAGCAACTACAGAATTTCTGCTCCATAACTCAGACAGGAGCTTGGAAAGTACATGTAATTTACTACACATAAACGGGTCCTTGTATGTATTCCCATCTTATCCCTGATTCTCAGGGGGTGGTACTGACAGAAATCAGGCTGGACAGACCCAGCAAAATCCTAATGGCCACCTCCTGGCCAAGCCAACACTGGTTCTTCCTCCTCCTGAGGGGAGATTCCACACCCTACCACAGGAAGTGGATATTGTCAGTGAAGCTAAGGGATCTAGCTTCCATCCCCACCTTGCCACCCTCAGGTCAACAGCCATGAGGATTTGGTTTTGACACCAAGAACTCCATCCTATCCCAATGACTTGTTTTCCATTCTCAAGCACAATACCAGGAAATCATAACTGGTAAAAGATTTTCCATGTGGTGTCACACCAGAAACCCTAACTCTTCTCAAGCAGATATTGATAAGTCATATAGTATTTGTCTGGCCTCTTTAGACAAGCTAGCATTAAGGTACATGCATCTGCCACATCAGCTTGGACTCACAGTGCCCCAACTATCTTGTGAGCCGACATGGAACTTTTTCTAAAAGGGATGATGAGACCACCCAGAAGGAACCATATTCTAACGTGATCTAAATTGTGTTGGATGATCTAAGCTTCCTTTTCTTTGATCCTGATGCATCTGCCTGTCTAAAGATGCTCACCTGGAAGACCATCTTTCTTATAACTGTTATGTCAGCTAGGAGAGTTTCCAAGTTACAAGCCTTCATGTGTGAAGAACCTTTCACTGGCTTCCACAGGGATAGGGTTACCCTCAGAACAAACCAGGCTATCAACTTACCAGTCTTCTTGCCATGTCCACAGAACATGGCAGAGCAAGTACTCCATTCCCTGGATGTGCACAGACAAATCAGATATCTAGACAGGACAGAAAATCCTAATAGTGCAGAGCAATAACTGGTGACTTTCGTAGCGGGTAAACAGGGTAAGCCTTTCTCCAAAAAAAAAAAAAAAAAAAATCAAAATGGATAGCCAACTGCATTAAATTCTTTTTCACACCATCAGAGATTTACCTCTGCATATTAAAGCCCATTTCCACCAGGCATGGGGCAACTGCAACAACTTTCCACAAAGGAGTCCCTCTCCAGGCTATCCTAGGGGCAGCCACTTGGAACTTGGTGCACACCTTTCAAAACACAATAACCTAGGCAATGTCTCCATGGCTAGAGTAGATTATGGTACTGCCATCCTGCAAAGTCTTACTTTCTAGAGTCATGCAGTTGAACCACCACCCACATTTTGGCTTTGAGAATCCTCCCAAGAATCAGTACTGCAACATTGATTACAAAGTATAATTGTTTTTTTATTTGGCATATTTGTAGATATTAGAGTAGAGCAATGTTGCAGTACATACTCCCACCTTCCAACTCCTCTGTCTGCTGACCATTGGTCTCCTTATGTAGATAGTCCTTTATCCCCATCATCCCCTCTCTGCCTCCTATTTTTTTCCTCCTCACTTAAGTTCAGACAGCTGCAGAGGTTTTGCTGTTCTCAGGCATCATACTGATCATTCACTGCTTAGGAATACCTGAAGATTGCACTCTTGGGTGCCCTTCTCATACCCTGATGTCCAGTTGTCTGGCTTTTGGATGTCCATTAGCTAGGAATGATGTAGAGTCTGGAAATAAGATGCATCATGGACTTCTGCATGGCAGGAATCCCCAAGGATCAGTACTGCAACACTGATCTACTCTTAACATCTACAGTTGTATTAAGTGGGACAAAAATGTACAATTCTTCACTGTCTGAGGGTGTTCAGGAGATTGAACAAGAAAATGATTGTGAAGGGATAACTCCTGTTTTCTCGCGTGAGGCTTTTGATTCTGAAGAAAGTTTCTTCTGATTGGATGGATTTTCTTTTTTTTGAAACTATATCTGGAATTCATTTTTTCAGCGAGAGAATTATGATCTTCCAGTATCATTAAAGAAATATGATTTATTACAACTAGAATTTCCTTGAACCCTCCTGTTCCTGCTTTTCCAGCACTTGGAGGATGTCCTTCTATTCCCATGTTGCAGTATTCTACATATGGGTTTACTCATCTAGTCTCGTACGTATGGCCAGTATTCAAAAGCTTTCAGTCCCTCCAAGGTGCATGAGACGTCCGACTGGCTGAAAATGTGGGCCATAATGGTGACGTCAGTATGTACCATCCTCAGAACTTTTCAGCCGCCAGTCATACACCAGGTGTTTCTACTACTGCTGACACCAGATTCATTTCATTAAGATAAGTACCCCGTTGGGGACCTTTTCAGTCCTCCTTAAAATCTGTATTGCTTGTTCATGTCATCTGGAAAGGGTAAGTGTCAGTGGGGCCACCAGATCCCCTCATAAGGATGCCCACGATAAAGTGCCTTTTTTTTTTTGCTTGGGATGGTCACATGACCACAAGACCTGCCCTATTTGCTAGGCATTTGTGCCTAAGACATTATGTAATTGCTTGCATGCGTTAACTCTTTACCTAGAAAACCAATGTCTGAAGCAAATTACTTTAGGGATGGAGGGCTCCTCAGACGTCTCCTCAGAACTGCCAAACATGAAGGCCAAGACCTTAAGCCTTTGTCTACTGCTGAGCCTCTTCTGGCTGATCCTCAGCCTGTGGCCAACATTGCCTTGGTACAAGGATCTGGACACAGATCTGTCTCTCTGGATAACACAGGTACACATCTAAGGATGGTGCACAATCCCTAGGCAGGAGCACGTCGCAGAGGCTATTCTGGTGCCAGTTCCCAACACCGGGGAGGACCAGTGTTTTCTGAGGATCCATCTCATCCCTCCGGTCCTTTGCAGTCACCGGTTTCTAGGCCCACATAGATATCCGCCAGACCCCTTAAAAAGAGAGAAAAGAGAACCTATTTCTCCCACAACAGAAAGCATGCCTGATTTGGGAGGCTTTTATTCAAAGCCTTTTCAGTGCTTTTATGGCTCTGAGGCCTACCTCCACTGTTTCTACTTCCACATCACCTCCTCTCCTGAGCCCTAGGTCTCAGACTACAGAGACAGTCACTAGAGAAGAGGAAGTCCTTTTAGATTCCTCAGAGGAATCACTTTCATACAACTATCAGATATCTTCCCCCTTGGATTATGGATCCCCAGAGGAAGAATCCGTGGACCCTGACTCCCCAGTTGAAGACTTGACTTTTGGAGAAACTATTTGCAGGATGAAGGAACATTTTAAATGGGAATCTTCAGAAATGAGTGAGGTACAAAAAAGATATTACAACCTCATTCAAATGGAATTCCCCAGCCCATCTGCTGTTCCTCCTATCCTGCCTGCCTTTTTAGATGCCTTCTCATCAGCATCTCTTAACCCAGACTCACAACCTCCTGCTCCACACAGACCAGACATGCTTTACAAGGTGCCTGACACTGTTAAATATTTGCATAAGTGCCCACCTGCTGATCCAGCCACTATCTCAATCTCTACGAACAAAGCCTCCAAGCTCCTACATATTACCACCATTCTCCCTGCTGACAAAGACAGCAAAACTATGGAAAGGTTGGGCAAAAAGATATATACCTCTGCAACCTTGGCCTACCAAACTCACATGTAAACACACACGGCTGGAACCTCCAAATAAACGTAATAAGAAAAAACAGAAAGTCCCTGGAGAAAGATCAGTTGAACACTTTATTCACATAAAATAAACGCTGTTGACACCATGCGTTTTCGTCTCATAGAAATCTCAGGTAAATCTGATGAAGTCTATGAGACGAAAACGCATGGTGTCAACAGCGTTTATTTTATGTGAATAAAGTGTTCAACTGATCTTTCTCCAGGGACTTTGTTTTTTCTTACTACCAAACTCACATGGCCAAGTATGCCTTGTCCCTCTTAGAATCTTCCACCGAATATCTGGCAGATATCCCAGATTCCCCTGCTAAAGCATCACCGTCCTCTCTCCTGGCTCTCTTCCCAGGTTACCAGACACTCTTATCAAGTGAAGTTATGATGTTGCTGAATCCTCAGTCATGTCAGCAGCATCAACATCTGCTTTACTTGGATACTCCTGGCTTCGCCTACAACCCTTGCCTGATGATTTCAGGGCAAAGCTCATTGATGCTCCCTTGGACAATGCTGCACTTTTTGGTTATAAATTGCACACCTTTTCAAATCTCTGCAACAAAAAGAGAAAGAAATGCAGGACTGTAAACATGTGCTGGTTTCTCCAATACCCACGTTTCAAAGAAACTGTCCAGCAAAAACACAGTTTATTAGGAAGCACTCCAGTCCTGCCCCTTCTTTAAGGCCTCGTAAGCCCACAAGGAAATAACCTCCTTCAGCTAGAGCATCCCCTCCCACTAGCAGAACTCCCTTTCAGGACAGGACAGGTAGCATCTGACTACCTGCTACCTTTGCCTCCTCCACCCCCTCCTTCTGTACCACTGTCGGCTCACCTCTCACTGCCTCTCTGGTTGGACCAATCTCACTTCAGACAAGTGGGTCTTGTCCATACTACAAAATGGTTACTACATGTCCTGGATCTCCCCACCCACCCATAGGGCAAGGCATCCCATAACCACATTCACAGCAACTGCACTTCTTGCTACCAGTAGTGCAGACCCTGTCAGATCAGCGTACCATAGAGACAGTCCCCTCAGCTGCAGAAGGGAGAGGATTCTACTCAAGACTGTTCCTGGTTCCCAGGAAGGACAGACCCCCTGGAGACCTATTCTAGACCTCTCAAATCTCAACCTTTTCCTTAAAGGTCCCTACCTTCAAAATGCTGACCCTGCCAGCCCTTTTCCCACTCCTAATTCCACAAGGATTCCTGGCAACATTAGATATAAAAGATGCTTACCTCCACATCCCAATAAAACCCAGGAAATACCTGAGACTCTTGGTGGGTTCCTCTCACTTGCAATTCTCTGCCTTGCCATTTGGACTCCACTGCGCCCAGCATCTTCTCAAAATGCTTGGCACCAGTGGGTTCCCTTACTGCAGGACAAAGGGAATACAGGTATTCCCTTACCTGGATGACATGCTGATCCAGGCTGCCAGCCAAGAAACCCTCCAAAGCCACATCCACTTTGTGGTGGCCCTCCTTCAATCACTGTGATTCCAGATAAACTTCTCAAAATCTCATCTATAACCAACCCAAAACATTGTATTCCTTGGGTGCAGGATCCACTCGACCTCATGGAGGCATACCTACCCCCACCCAAAGGGAACTCATTTACAGAACATCTTCTGGCCCTTCATTCTACAGAGTTGACTGCAAGGCAGTACCTCAAACTACTGGGCTATATGACAGCTACCATACCCATGGTTCCTTTAGCAAGACTGTACATGAGAAAGTTACAATGGTACCTTCGGTCAGTCTGGAAGCAACACAACCACCCTCTGGAGCACATTGTGCTCCTTCTACCCTGCCTAAAAAAGGAAGTATATGATGGTTGGCACAGGTGAAGCACAACCTAGGCCTTCCTCTCCAACCACTTCAGCCCACACAGGTCATGCACACAAACTCCTCAGACCTGGGTTGGGGAGCCATTCTTGGCCACTGAAGGGTGCAGGGCATCTGGCCAAATCCCCACAAATTAGAACACATCAATGCCAGAGAGATGAGGGCAATCCTTCTAGCCCTCCAGGCATTTCTTCCTTTCCTAGAGCAGGGACCACTTCAGATGTACACAGCCAACACCACTGTACTGTGGTATATCAACAAGCAGGGAGGGACCAAGTCCTACCTGCTCTGCAGACTAGCCGTCTTGGTTTGAGAATTTGCCACTTCGCAGGGAATCACTTTGCAGGTGACCTACATTCCCCTCTCTACATCTCCCAGGCAGATTATTTGAGCAGAACCAGCACAAACGACCACGAGTGGATGCTTCACAGAGATGTCTTTTTGGATCTGGTCCACAGGTGGGGTATACTTCAAAATGACCTGTTTGCCTCCATCATCAACAGGCAACTTTCCTGGCTTTTGCACCTGAACACCAGAATCCCGGGCACTGGCAACAGATGCCTTCTCAATTTCCTGGAAGGGGAAATATCTATATGCATTCCCCCTTCCCACTCATTCAGAAGGTCCTGCTGAAAATACAGCAGTACAATCCAAAAATCCTGTTGGTGATACCCTACTGGCCCAGACAGCACTGGTACCCCTTACTCCTACGTTTGTCCAAGGGCAACCACCACAAGTTACCCCCCCCCCAGAGTAGACCTTTGCACACAGCACAAGGGGTCACTAATTCACCCACAGTGGCAGCTTATACACCTAACCTTGTGGCTGATAGGATTCTAATTCCCTTCAGACACCTTTACGACGAGGACATGCTCATTGTCCTGCAGGACGCCAGGAAACCAAATACAAGAAAATCATACTTTTTCAAAGTGGAAAAGATTCACTATTTGGTGTCATAAAAGACAGCTGGACCAGCTTCTAAGCGAACCCCCTCTAGTGCTGTCTTATCTGTGTGAACTACTACAGACTGGGTTGGCTTACTCATCCACCAAAGCTAATCTGTTATTTCTGCATGCCTGCCTACCTCTGGATCTCCCATTAGCATCCAGGCTTCCTTCCAAGCTCTTCCTTAAAGGGGTACTTCACCTCAGACTCCCCCCAGGAAACCCTCTTCCCCCACCTTGTGACCTTAACTATGTGCCTGAGAAGCTTACTCTCCCACCCTTTGAGCCAGCAGATAAAGCTTTCCTAAAGCATTATACTTGGAAAACTGTTCTGTTAGTGGCCCTGACCTCAGCCAGAAGAGTATCAGAACTCCAAGCCCTTATGGCTATTTTTCCTTTCCTTGTTTTCCACAAGGGTGGGGTTACCCTTTGGACAAACCCATCATTCATGCCCAAGGTAGTGAATGACCTGTCCCTCAACCAGGCCATACACTTACCTGTCTTTTTTCCAAACCCACAATGGGATGGTGAAAGAGTGCTACGTTCCCCGGATGTACACAGACAAATCAGGTTCTACCTGCACAACACCAAGTCTATTAGACAGACTGACCAGCTAGCCCTGGGAAGGCCATCACCTTCTGCTACAAATTCCATGGTAAGTCGCTGCAGGATACAGTTAGAGCACATTCCCCAAGAGCCATAGCCTCTTCAGGTGCCTTCTTTAAGTGCCTGGATACCCCTGCTATCCTGGAGGCTGCTACTTGGTCTTCTGTTCACACCATCACCAAACACTATAAACTTGACCACATCTCCCGATCCAGGGCAGGGTTTGACAGGACTGTCCTACATGGATTCCTGGAGTCTGCCTGTAGACCACCACCCCAATCTCATTGAGCTTTGGCACTCACCCATATGCAGAATACTGCAACATGGGAATAGAAGGACATAAAAAAGTTGTGTAAAATCTTACCATAACCATAGATGTCCTTCTCTTCCATGTAGGACTCGCTCTGACTGGTGCCTTCAGTTCTGAGGGCTGATGCTTGCCGACATCACCTTTATGGCCCACGTTCTTTCAGCCACATCAGACATCTCACAACTTGGAGGGACTGAAAGCTTTTGAATAATGGCCGTACGTACATGAAACTAGAGGAGTAAACCCATATGCAAAATACTGTAACATGGAAGAGAAGCACATCTATGGTTATGGTAAGATTTTATACAACTTTTCTATTTGTTACAGCCTAAAACTTTCTCAGTAGCCAGATGTACTTCGTGTTTCACTGTTGCAGTCGTCACCTGTGGGTTATCCCTGCTGTGGTAGCCCTCGGCCGGCCTGAATACCAGATTCAATGTTTTTCTGCATCAGCTGTTGTCACTTCTGGACTGAAGTGAGGTCATCAGTGCTATAAAGCAAGGCAGCTGACATCATTACATGTCTTTCTTGCTGTGGAGCCCGTAATAGAAGCAGTTCACAAGTGTGCCGGTCAGTCGCTACCAGAGCTGAAAATGTCTAAAGCCAAGTACCCCATTGGGGATCCTTTTTTCTTGCACTAACTCATGTCCGAAAAAGTTAACTGTCTTGCCTGTGGAAAGCAGATCCCACACCGAGATTTCCATTCATACTGCGTCACTTTAGGCCCAGAACACAACGTCCCCTGTTGCCGGTTCTGTGCCCTCTTTAATGTGAGAACCATTCATCATAGAGCTCTTATTGTAGATGGGTATTTTCATCCTCCATCTTCACAAATGGTGTCCATTAGCCAACAATCTGTAGACATTCTGAAAAAATGTAGGGATAAAGATAGAGACAAGACCACACGAGGCGAAGCCTTCCAACTACCGCTAAGCAGGTCGTCGGTTCTCTGGAATTCAGTGAGGCGCTTCACAGCCCCTGATGCCCGATATATCTACGCAGGCCTCTACCGAGACCCTTTCAGAGTCCGGTATGCCGTAGGAATCTTCTTCGTCTTCTGAGCCTTTAGTTGTATCTGCTTCAGTTGGGTCCTGAGCCACGACGCAGGCACCAGCTTCCGAGGAGGCCTTTCGCACTAACGATTCTAGACAAAAAAACGACATCTTCTCATCTGACTACCATTTTTTTCTCAGACTAACGGATACTCTTAGGACTCTAAGCCAGGCCACTCCTAGAAAATCTGCCCCTAGCCATCTTACTTCTGCTCCACTACCCCAAGCCCAAATGCTTAAGGTGGCAGAGGATCTTATCTCCCTTATCTCCCTTATCAGGGGCAGTCAGGCCTCAACTTCTAAAAGGAAAAGACACACTTCTCCTGAACTAATGACAGAGCAGGATTCTGAGGAATCTGATTATTCAGATTTTGAAGAGTAACAACCTCTGACTGCTTATGAGGATTCAGATGCAGAGGAATCCATTCCTTCTGCCTCCCCACCAGAAGACTTTTCCTTTGGGGAAACACTTCATACCCTGAGGAACATTTCCAGTGGGAATCTTGGGACTTTCCTCAATCTAAGCAAAGGCTAAGAGAGTTTCTAGACCTGTCCCAGCTCAGACCCCTGGCCATCCCCCCATCTTAGAAGTGGTGGATGATGTTTTCCATGAATCAAGCTTAGCCCCTGATGCCCTCCCACCTGCTCCCAGTAAACCTGCCCAGTATTACAGAGTACCGGATTCTCACAAATACCTGTACAGAAATCTGGCTGCAGAGCCGGAGGTCATTACATAGGGACCTAAGGGAGCTAGGGCTAGTTCTGTAAAGAATGCTACTCCTTCTGACAAGTATGCCAGAGCTCTGGACAGATGGGGTAAAATGGTTTACACCTCTACAACCTTAGCTATCCGAGCACTCAACTGTCAGTTCCATATATCAACAGCATACTTTGGCACTATTAAAGCAAAAGATTTCTACCTTTCCTGACTGTGCCAATTCTAAAAAGTTAGCAGATTTACTGCACTCTACTTGTCAAGTGGCCAAACACTTATTACACTGTAGATATGACACACTAGAAGCATCAAGCCGGGAAGCATTGTCTAGATCTGTCATTAGTTGACATGCATGGCTGAAGGAACAACCTCTCCCTGATCATGTCAAGTCTAAATTAATTGATGCACCCTTGCATAAGGACCACTTGTTTGGAGAAAAAGCAGAAGAGGTGCTTAAAAAGATGGAAGACAAAGCAAAATCAATGCAAACAGTAAAAGATTTCTTTCAGGTTGAACTTCCTAGATTCAGCAGGAATATTCCCTCTAAGCACTGGTCCTTTCCTGCACCTAGCAGACAGGGGGAAGGCAAGCCCCACAGGGACAGACCTCCCAGGCCCCTAACTAAGGGACAGCAGAGAACCAAACAGTGAACCACTTCCACCCCAAAGGTAGGGGGTTCTAAGCCATCCCTCTATGGCAAAAACTCTCAATGACCCCCACTCCCTCCGGCCTCCTTTCACCCACCAAAAGCTAGGAAGAAGGCCCAACCTCTGCAAAGAAAATTGGCTCTCTGTAACAAAGGACCAATGAGTCTAAAAGATCATTTTTCAGGGATACAAATTCACTTTCAATGAACTCCCAATTCCTAGAGGGTACCTGGACTTACCTCCAAATCAGTGGGCAGAGGCATTAAAACAAGTCCAAACTCTCATAACCCAGGGGGCAGTAAAACAGATCAAACAGGCAAATGCTTTTATTACAGGCTATTCCTTGTTCCCAGAAAGGAGGGCAGGGGCACTTGGCGCCCCATCCTGGATCTATCCATTCTGAACACCTCCCTGGTGGTCCCCAAATTCAGAATGCTAACTGCAGCAGCTGCTGCCTATGCTGACCAACAATGCCTGGTTAGTGACCCTAGACCTAAAAGATGCCTATCTCCACATCCCCATAAGGGAATTCTGCAGGGAAATGCCTGCACTTCAGAGCAGGCTCACAACACTTTCAGTTCTCTGCACTTCCATTTGGCATAGCTACTGCTCTCAGGGTATATACAAATTTACCCTTGTCTGGATGACTGCTTAATTCAGGCAGAGTGCAAAGAAAAGCTGCTCCAGGACCTCCTCTTTGTCAAAACCTGCCTAACATCCTTAGGGTTCACCATCAATGAGAAGAAAATCAAAGCAAACACCCTCTAGGAGGACCATTTTCTTGGGAGCACTGCTGGACACAGCATCCCAGATGGCCTTCCTATCCACAGGAAAGCAGAGCTTCCAGCCTCCCTACTTTACCCAGCTGGCATCCAAAAGTCAACTCACAGTGAGGAAGTTCCTGCAAGCCTTTGGGTACATGGCATCTTGCATCCTTCTAATTCCTCTGGCCAGGCTTCACATGAGAAAGCTTCATTGGTATCTAAAGAACCTTTGGTGTCAACACTCACAGCCTCTAGAGACCTCTTTCCCTCTGACTTCCTGTATAAGGGCCGAGTTTCTTTGGTGGGCATGGGCCTGTGCCAAGAACAAGGGTCTTCCCTTCATTCTCTGCCCTACCGGGCAGACTATCACCACCGACATCTCAGACATTGCTTGGGGCGCTTACCTAGTAGGCAGGTGCACCCAAGGTCTTTGGGATGCCCAGCGCCTTCCCTTACATATCAACCAGAAGCAAATTATGGCAGTACAAAAGGCTCTGACATCCTTCCAACCCCATCTCAGGCCAGGGGTCCTCCTTATCAAAACAGACAACACCACAGTAATGTGGCACATCAACAAACAGGGAGGGACCCAATCCCACCCTCTGTGCAGGCTAGCCATGAACCTCTGGCTGACAGCCTCCTCCATGGGATTACACCCAATACTTACCAGGGATCAACAACACCCTGGCAGACCACTTAAGCATAAACTTACTGGACCCCCGTGAATGGCAGCTTCACAGAATGATCTTCTTGCAAGTCACTCAGGAGTGGGGAAATCCAGAGGTGGATCTCTTTGCTTCACATCTCAACCACCAGCTAAAAAAAATTCTGTACCAGGGAGTATCACCACCTAGTGTGGAAGGTGGATGCCTTGACCTTTCCCAGAATGCCCTCTTTGTGTACACATTTCCTCCTCTGCCTCTTTTCCCCAAGGTGCTGATCAAGATAAAGGAGGAGTGACCAAAGGCCATCCTCATTGCCCAGATTGGCCCAGGCAGCATTGGTACCCCTTGCTGCGCAGTCTGATATCACAGCCTCCGAGCCAGCTTCCCCTGATCTCAGACGTGGGGGGGAATGTTGCACCCAGACTTGCAGACTCAAACTGTCAGCATGGTTTATACTCTTAAGGGCAAGCAAGGAGCACCTGTTAAGCAAACAGGTCCTAGACTTTATCACAGAGGCCAGAAGGCCCAGCACCAGAAAATTTTACACAGGGAAATGGAAAAGATTCTGCTCCTGGATCCAGTCTAGAGGGGCCAGTTCCTCACAACTTTCTGTCCCTCTTATCCTGGACTATCTAGCGGAGTTGCTCAATAGTGGCCTGTCCTTCTCTTCTATTAAAATCCATGCCTCAGCCATTTCAGCTCATTTCAATACAGACCAGCTCGTGTTCTCACATCCTTTGATTAAACAATTCCTCAGAGGGGCTTCTAATATCAGACCTTCCGGAAGGCCCACCCACACCAGCCTGGGACCTGAATTTTGTTTTGGAAAAACTAACCTTGCCACCTTTCGATTCTTCTACTTCAGCAAAAGTGAAGTACCTCTCTTGGAAGACTGCTTTCCTACTAGCTATCACCTCAGCCAGAAGGATTTCAGAACTTAAGGCACTGATGGCCATTGAGCCTTTCATCATTTTCCATGCAGACAGAGTCTCCCAGAGGGCTAGCCCCTCCTTTATGCCCAAGGTGGTATCTAATGTGACCCTCAACCAGGCCATTCATCTACCCACCTTCTTCCTTAACTCTCAAAACAAGGGGGAAAGAATTCTGCACTCACTAGATATGCACAGACAGCTCAGATACTACTTGGACCGTAGTAAACCTTTCAGGAAAATGGACCAACTTCTTGTCAGCTTTGCCCCAGGGGCAGAGGGGAAGCCCATTTCCAAGCAAACCATTTCCAAATGGATATCGCACTGTATCCATATCTGCTACAAATTACATGGGAAACCACCCCCTAAGTCTATTCGTACCCATTCCACTAGGACAGCCTCCACTTCCACCGCATTCCTCAGAGAGGTTCCCACCAGGGACATCTTTGAAGCTGCCATCTGTACCTCAGTCCATGTCTTCACAAAGCATTACCACCTTCCTCTTTTCTCTAAGGCTAGGGCAGGGTTTGCCTCTGCAATTGAGCAGGGCTTGCTTACCCATACCCAGGTCTCTAATTCTTCCACCCCTCTCGTCAGCTTTGGGAATCTTCCCACAGGTGATGACTGCATCAATGAAACATGAAGAACATAGTACAGTTGTGTACACTTACCATAAATGTAGATGTTCGAGTGTATTCACGGTTGCAGTCCTGGTTTCCCTCCCTCCTTCTCCCTTATATCCTCTTTCCTTAGGGAGACATAAGCTTCTTAGGGTGTTTTTTAACCACCAGGACCACTTTGCCATATTTTCTTGGGCTTCTGACTGGTTAGGGCAAGAAAAACAGATGTAATGACGTCAGCTGCCTTGCTTTATAGCACTGACGACCAAGCGACAGCAGCTGATGTAGAAAAACATTGACTATGGTATTTGGGCCGGCCGAAGGCTACCACAGCAGGGATAAACCCACGGGTGATGACTGCAACAGTGAATACACTCGAACATCGTAAGTGTAAGCAACTGTGCTTTTTCTGCAGCTAAGGAAGCAAATATTAATTTCTTTCTAATTTTTGATCAGACCCAGTGGTGATTTCCTTGGCTATTGCTAAACATCTAGTAAATAATAATCCTGACCCCTCAGATTAGGATGGAAAAGTATTTGAAAGATTTTTGTGGAAAGTGTATCCTTCTGCAAACATTTATTTTTAGCATACCTAATTATCAAGCTGTCACATTAAAGTTTATACTCGCTACTTTTGTAAATAAGTAACATTATGGCTTCTTTTCCTTCACCTGAGAGGAAGGAATATCTTTGTAGAACAGAAACCTCAAACGAGTAAACTGGTGTCACCCAAATGACAAAAATTCAATCATAAAACAAGAGTAGCAGCAGAAACACAGCATCAGCTGTATGTAAAAACACGTTTTAATGAAAAATAAAATCAATAGAACGGTAAGTGCTTTCACACACTGTGCTTTTTCAGACATCCATTAATTGTTAAAAATTTGTTTAAATACCAACAGTTAAACAGTCAACAGTCAATTAAAATGACAAAACCATTACTTGTGCAAATCCCTAGACTTAAGTACAGATTTTAAAGAGACTTTATCATTGAGACCCGGCTTTTTATCTGCCTGCAGTCTCATAATCCAATGCAATTCCCTCTTCTCAGTAAAATTTTTCACATCCCCACCACGTGGTCCCTTATATACCACTTCCAAAAGTTTCAAATTAAATTCATTTGAAAAACCACATTCTAATATATGTCTTGCTATAGGATTGCTTTCATCACATCTCTTTTTACTGTATAGATGTTCACTTACCATTCTATTGATTTTATTTTTCATTAAAATGTGTTTATCTGAAGTAGTTAACTTCATTTTATCTGCAGCCTGTGGGTATTCAGATCCATATCGGATCCGAGCCGGCAACTATACAAGCATCTGCTCCAAGCACCTCCCCCTTACCCATTACACACCACCATCTCCTGCCTTTCCTCAGGTCTCCTTTGCTGCTTTGTGCATCAGTATTGTGATCTCCGCAGCTCTGAGCTTGAGTTTATCGTAAGTGCTTTTTGGGGGTTTTGTTTTGAGAGAGTTTCTCAGTTTCCTTTTCTTCCCCCTAACGCTAGTTTATCGGTTGTCAGAAAAAAAAAGCTTATAGTTTTTGTGAGGTAGTTTTTGTGTAGGCCCTTTCCTTCCCTTAGTGTGTGCGTGGTCAGGTAGTGTGTTTGGGTTTTCTAGATATGGCGGCTGCTGTTTTTGGGATGTCTGAACAGCCAAAACCTACCTTTAAAAAATGCACAGTGTGTGGCCATAAGCTTTCACCAGCGGATGGCCACACACTGTGTGTTGTTTGCTTGGGCGCAGTACATTTGTCCGCCCAATGCAGCATTTGTACAGGATTTAATCCAAGGGCCCTGAAAGACAGAAAGGCAAAACTTGTGGCAAAAGGCCTGCTTCCAGCATCTACCTTAGATTCTTCAGCCTCAGCCTTGGCTTCTACAACTCCCACCCAACCCCACCCTCAGGATGGTACTCACCCTTCTGCTAGATCTGCTGAAGGGGATGTGACCAAAGGGAGAGACAAAAAACACAAGCACGAAAAGAGAGGGGAGAGACAGAGAGAAGAAAGGGGATAGGCCCTGTAAATGGTCACCAGATCGGGAGTCCTTCCCTAGCCTGCCTTCCAAGGTCTCAAGACCTGTTTCTCCTCGTCTCCACTCCCCCAGATTTTCCCCGGAGCAGAGGCCTTCCTCTACATTCTCCCATAGACCAGCCAGATCTGAGTCGGTCGCTTCCTCGCGCTCGACTCTGAGTCTTTCTGAAATGGATATGGACAGGATAGTGAGATTCATTCGGACCCAAATCCAGATGGAAGTCTTGCCAGGCCCCTCTCCCTCTGGAGGGAGGACCTCCATGCCGTTCTTTCACCCGATTTCTCCTTCCTCGATGCGGCCTGCGGTTTTGGGGTATATGGATTCAAGGATCTTTGGAGCTGGGGATTTGGCGCTGATGGTTCCTCCAACCTTGACTTCAGTGATTAACTTGAGTTCCTCAGATCCGAGCAGCTCTCAGGGCCGAGGACGGGGAGTCAGACATGAGGGGATGGATGTGTTTTCGGCTCTGACCTTGTCTGATCCGAGCCATTCCTTCAGAGCTCCGGCTACCCTAGCCTCAACCCCGATTCTCATGACGGACCTGGGGAGAGCTTCCTCCTTGTTGAGCTCTAAGGAGGTGTGCTGTCCATCGGCGTTCGACGTGGTGGAAAGGGTTCTCTCACAAGGATTGAGACCGCAGCCTACTTCCTTGGATTCCAACCAGACTCCCTCTGATTCAGTTGCGACTTCCTTTAGCTTGTCTCAGGGACAAACTATGCTAGAGCAGCCCCAGGTGGTTCCCCTGGAGGAACCCCCCGCGGCTCACACTCCCTCTTCAGAGAGTCCCACTGAGGAGAGTCATCATAAGCACATGTGCAAAAGGAGGCACCTGGACGCCCCTGAGTCTCTTACAGAAGACATTGATTTAGATGAAGGAGAAGGTTCCCCCAGGTCACCTCTCGAGGATGTCTCTTTTGGAGACATCATGGAGGTCCTCCGCCAGAGGGGAGGTTGGGCAGTCCCAAAACCTTGTACAAATGAATCAGTGTTCCTGGAGGCTTTTGGCACAGGCCCATCTACGTCCTGGGTGTCCTCGCAGGCAGATCCTTTAGTGGATCTTATCACCACACGGGCATGGAGCCTGACACCATAGAGCCGAGACCTAAGCTCCCAGACAAAATTCTCTCTCCACCCCCTGACAGACAGGCATGGTATAAGGGATCCCCTGTGGACACTATGGTGGTTGCAGCAGCCACCAAGAGGGAATTGGCTCGAGAGTTCCTTGGTCCACCCTCCGGATAAGGAATCCAGGACTGTGGATCGATTTGGGAAGCGAGTGTATTTTTCAGTGACGTTCTCCATCCGAGCACTGAACTACTTGGCACACATTATACGACTGCAGTGAGACCTAGTTACGGAGTTAGCTGAGTCGCCCCCAGAGTCTTTGTCCCAGGAGGACAAGCATCTGTTCTCTGCAAAGATGTCTACTATGAAATCAGTGTCAAACACTTCCATGCGCCTCCTTTCTCATGCTACGGAAGGAGCAGCTAGAGCGGCTGGGACCAGCATAGCTATGAGGCGACACGCTTGGCTCAGACTGTATCAGTTTGTGGACCCCTTCAGGGCGTCTGTTACAAATGCTCCCTTCGATGGTTCTTCTCTCTTTGGGAAGACCATACGTGACACCCTTGTCCAGAGTGAGAAAGACAGGAAGACTTTGTCTGCCGTCAGAATCCACTTCTCTAGTCCTCAAAGATCCTTTTCCAGGAATCAAAGAGGGCAAAAGAAGATGTGGTTCCGGAAATCGTAGTTTTTCCGGGACTCTCAGGACAACTCGTCCCCTAGAGGCATAGGGGGACATGACAGATGCTGTCCCAGAGGCAGATGGGGTCTGAGGAACTTTGGGTCTAGGGAGCCCTTTTCAGACAGGCCCACACAGCAGCCCTGGGAGTTGCCCAACTGTCCTACTGTGGAGGCAATTGGGAGAAGATTATCACTGCACCCAACGGCATGGGAGTCCATAACTGCAGATCTTTGGGTGCTTCAAATAGTATCCAGAGGTTACACCATCCAGTTTGTTGCCCATCCTATACAACCAAAATTCCTCCCAGTTGTTCCAGCTGCTCAAAGGGAGACAGCAGCGCTAGAGGTTTCCAAGCTGCTTCAAAAATGAGCCATCAAACTGGTCCCCCCTCCGTTCAGTCTGGGTCAGGTGTTTACTCCAGGGTCTTTTTAGTGCCAAATAAGATGGGGGGACCTCAGCCCCATTTTGGACCTGCCAACCTTAAAACCTGGCTGTCACCAAGCAGAAATTCCGGATGGTCACCCTACAGTCCATTCTACCTTTTCTTCGAGAATGCGAATGGATGTGCTCGATAGACTTCCAGGAAGCTTACTGCCACATCAAGATTCACAGAAGTTCCAGGAGATTCCTTTGCTTCTGGCTGGGAGCCAGTCATTTCCAGTTCTGAGCCCTACCCTTCTGTCTCGCCCAGCCCCCAGGGTGTTTACCAAGGTAATGGCAGTCATAGTGGCTCACCTGAGGCTTCAGGAGATTCAGGTATTCCCTTACCTGAACGATTGGCTCCTAGCTGCTTCCACCAAGCGTCTTCTTTGCCAAGCCAGAGATGACTTCCTACATCTTGCAGCCCTGTTAGAGATTACGGTCAATGTTCCCAAGTCACTCATGAATCCAGTACAGATCTTGGACTTTATTGGGGCATTGCTGGACAACCTTCAACTAAAAGTTTTCCTCCCTCCAGAGAGGGTCCAGAGTCTAAGGGCTCATGCATCACTAATTCTTGGCCCCAGGTTACTGAAGGCGGCGGATATTCTCAGAGCCCTGGGCTCTATGGCTGCAGCAATTTCTATCCTCCCCGTGCATGTCTTCACATGTGTGTTCTACAATAGACTCTAGCCATACAGTGGTCTTGGCTGGATCTCCCCATGGAATACTCAATTCACATCAGCAAAGCCAGCAGGGCATCACTTCTCTGGTGGGTCCAGTCTCCGGAGATTGTAGCGGGATGCACCTTTGTTCCATCCACAGCCCAAGCCACAGTGACCACGGACACCTCCCAGCTTGGGTGGGGGGTGCATTCTCTGAGGAGGACGGTCCAAGGCACGGGGCATTCTCTGAGGAGGACGGTCCAAGGCACGTGGTCTCAGATCGAGACCAGATTGCACATCAATGTTCTGGAGATGAGAGCAGTGCTTTTAGTGTTGCAGGCGTTCCATACTGTTTTTCCTCCTTGGACTATTGCAATTCAGTCAGACAACATGTCGGTTGTCTGGTACATCAACAAACAAGGAGGAACCAGATCTTACCCTCTGTCGTGAGGCCATGAGAGTTTGGGATTGGGCGATCTCCACCAGTCGGTTTCTGATTGCAACCCACATCCCGGGACGCTCCCAACATTTTAGTGGACAGACTGAGTCAGGCTATTCTAATGCCATATGAGTGGTCTCTGAAACAGTCGATAGCGGAGATCTTCCTTGCGTGGGGACAGCCTTGCTGCGATCTCTTTGCATCTCCTTCCATTGCAAAGTGCAACGAGTTCTTCGCTCTGATTCCCTCACTAGGGGACCCCCCCAGAGATGCTCTAGTCCATGCTTGGACTCCTGGGCTACTGTACACTTATCCACCATTACCACTCATTCTGAAGTTTCTTCAGAAGGCTTGATGACTGAGGTGCAAGGTGATCCTCATTGCCTTGTTCTGGCCTCGTCAGGTTTGGTTCCCCTTCCTCTGGTCTCATGTTCTAGCTCCTCCTTGGATTCTAGATCCCTGCCCAGATCTCATTTCTCATCCTTCAGGCCCCTGTCTGCCCAACTTGGACAGCCTCAAGCTGACAGCTTGGTTGCTCCACTTCCCTTAATTGCCAGGACTTCCTGGTCTTTCGTCTTCAGTGAAAACTGTTCTAGTGGCGGCTCATAAGTCTTCCATTAGGACAATTTACCACAGTAAATGGAAACGATTTTCTATTTTGGTATCTCAGAGAAAGCTGGATCCTTTTACAGCCCCTGTATCTGTGGTACTGGATTTCTTAGCCAGCATTTTTCAGCAAGGGGCCAACTCTTCCACTGTAAATGTGCAACTGGCAGCTATTTCAAATTTCTATGTTGGCGAGAACAGGAATTCCCTGGCCTCTTCTAGATTGTGTAAGGCTTTTCTTAAAGGCACTTTTCTTTTTTGTCCTCCAGTTAAGAACCCCGTTCCTCCTTGGGACCTTACCTTGGTTCTTTAGGCCTTAGTTGCTCCCCCTTTGAACCAGCAGCATCAGCAGATTTAAAGTTCTTGTCCTGGAAGACAGCCTTCCTAGTAGCTATTACATCGGCTTGGAGGATTTTGGAGCTTCAGGCCTTGTCTGCCATGCCCCCTTACTTGATCTTCCATAAGGACAGGGTTTCTCTCTGCACAAACCCTTCTTTCTTACCAAAAGTGGCTTCTGAATCAAACAATCAATCAATTAACTTGCCTGCTTTCTTCTCAAATTTTCAGAACAAGGGTGAATATAAACTGCATCTGCTAGATGTTCATAGACAACTTCATTTTTATTTACACAGAACAAAGCCCTTCCTAAGTCTGACCAGTTATTTGTGTCCTTTGCTAAGCCCTTTTTGGGTAAGGCCATCTCTAAAGTTTCCTAGATGGATTACAATATGTGTTTTGCAAATTTACAAAGACAAATGCTTGTCTCCACCTGGTCCTGTTAAATCTCATTCTATCAGATCTATGGTGACATCTGCTGCTTTCTGGTCTAGGGCGTCATTGGATGACATTTGTGCGGCAGCAACTTGGGCTAAGTCGCATACATTCATTTCTCATTATAAGTTGGATTTAATCTCCAGAGGGAGAGCATCCTTCTGGCTCTGCAGTGCTCAGGAATATCCTTCCATGAGGGCCGCCTAGGAGTTTGAGTAGCTGGGGACTCTGTCCCACAGGTTGCAGATGAAATGAAGTTAACTACTTCAGGTAAAGAAGTTATGTACTCACCATAATGTTCCATCATGTGATGATCATGTGTGGTTTCTTCTAGTTGAGTTGCTAATTAGTTTGGGTTGCAGCAAACTCGATCTGAGGAAAGGCAGGAGATGGTGGTGTGTTATGGGTAAGGGGGAGGAGCTTGGAGCAGATGCTTGTAAAGTTGCTGGTTCGGATCCGATATGGATCCGAATTCCCAGAGGTTGCAGAAAAATGAAGTTAACTACTCAGATGGAACATTATGGTGAGTACATAACCTCTTTTTACATACAGTTGATGCCATGTTTCTGGTGCTACTCTGTTGTTTTATAATCGAAAAAAACATCTTTGCATGCTTGATTGCATTCACAAAATCTTCCTGAAAACGTAAACGCTTGAAACTGTGGATTCTCCCTTGGGTTGTATTTGGGCCATCTACTGCAGTGTGACGCTAGAGAGGGAAGATAATTCAGTGAGGTTTCTCAGATTTTTCAGCATTCCTTCTTCAAATTTGACAGGTGTTTTACAGTTACCTCTGCAACATTTTACACCCCCCCCCCAAATAAAAATAGCCTGTGTAAGATGTAGGTAAGCAGACTTAAAAAGCAATGGCAAGTTGGGTTCCAAAAAGAAAAGAGTAGCTCCACAGAAACTAGGACAATTAACAAAATTATCCACAGAATTACCCCCCCGCATTCCACCCCTGGCAGGTCTTCTCTTTAATCAGCCCCTTTATTTCTGTTTGGCATTGGTCTCAGAAAAATGGGTTCTGAGAATGATTCATCAGAGATAGAGATGTCCGTGGGCATCTCTCCCTCCTTTAGGGATTCCTCTTCATCTGCCAAGATCCTCCATTAATTCAGCATCTGTCATCCTGGGGTTGATGGAAGCTGTTCCTCCTCGCAAAGGAGAAGGATTCAATCATTCTGGAACCAAAGAAAGAAGCCTCATGGAGACCCAGCTTTGATTTCTAAACCATTTTATGAAAAGTTCCAAAGTTCAAAATGTTATCCCTGCACACACTGTTAGCTCTCATTCCTATTTTAAGGTTTCTAGTGACCCTACTTTTAAAAGATGCTTACTACATTCCTATATCCCCAGATTTCAAACTGGGGTTTCAGTAGAACATACAAAAGTCTTGCTTGATCAACATCCCAAACTCTGTTCTGTGATTTGAGAATAGGGAGCAGCTTTGGTGGAGAGACCAGTTTTATCTGAATCCAGGTTTCCCATTTTATTTCCAGCTACAAAATAGTCTATCACAGCATCACAGATGCCTCAGGTTTTGCATGGTGTACAGTGTCTATTAGAGTAAGTGCAGGATGTTTGGAACAAAAAAATACAGACCCAAACACTTGAAATTTAGAAGAGATGTTGGCAGTAATAAACTCTCCTGTTTTCATCATCTCTAGGTCCTAAGACCATTACAAGTGGTTACAGACAGCACCATAGTAATGTGGTACATAAACAGGGGTCCAGATCTTAGCTCTACCATGTTAGCTTGGGATATAGCTTTCAGCATAGTCTCACTTTACACGTATCCTGCATCCCATCAGAGTAGGACCAGGACAGATCCTTACAAATAGAAGCTGAATTAGGATGTTTTCCAGGAATTGATCCAGCTGTGGCAAACACAGGTAAGATCTGTTTACCTCCATTCACAACAATAATTTGGCAAAGGGCTACCTCAGAACTCCGTACAATAAGGCCTAGAAAACAGATGTATTCTTTTTCCTTTGGACAGGCATGTTCTTATATGCTTTTCTACCCTATCCACTGATATCCAGTATAATTCTGAAAGTACAGAAGGGCTATCCAAGGATTATTATAGTGACTCTTTTCTGGCCTACGCAACTGTGATTCTCCCTTTGGAAATGACCAACTGCAGTTGTCACAAGCTTCCTCATAGACGGGACCTACTCACACATGATGATTGGGGGGAGTTCTACATCCCAACTCAAAACAACTGCAACTGACAGCCTGGGGTGGTAGAATTGTAATACCTTTTCAGCACACATTTTCTGAGGACATGCCACATGTATTACAGAAGGCAAGAAAACATGCTACTAGGAAATCTTATTTAAACAAGTAGGATTTTCTATTTGATACCAAGACCTCTTTAAGGCTAGTATTTCTTGGTTCTGCATTATTTGTGATTTGATACCCTGTGGCCTTTCTTACTCCTCTATCAAGTATCAGGGTTTGTCTACCATTTCAGTGTGTCGGTCCATGGATCTTTCCCTTTCAGTGCATTCCCATGTTAAAATGTTTTTGAAAGCCACACAGTAAACATTCAGAGTTACACATCACAATTGTTTTATTTATTATTTTTGTTAGCTTAGTTAGGGATAGCAGACAAGCATGTCAGCAGAGGAGTATGGCAAGCTGACAAAGAGCCAGTTAGCTGAGATGTGCCAGGCTAAAGAACTGATGTATGCCAACCTTAGAGAGAAATGATTGTAGCTTTGGGCTCAGCTGCATTGCAGACTGGTGATCAGGAGGACAACCAGTCTGGCCTGGGAGATGTACAGCTCTCAAAAATGGACAGCTCAATCTTTCCACAGAGGACTTAGTAATCCATCTGGAGTTAGAAACTTGAGCTGGAGGCCAAGTGCTTATAGATAGTTCATACTAGGCTATCTGCCCTATGGGCATTTATAAGCCTAGCTAGAGTGTGTTTGGCTTTCGCCACCCATTTTAAATTAATTTTGCTATGCCCTTTTTCGAGGTTAGTATACTGTGCCTCTGTGTAACAGTGACACAGAAGTGATACCCGGGGTAAACCTACGATCTCCCATCCACTCATCAAGATTCCTCTTGAAGAGAGTCAGTGAGGGACTCTGCCTAACATGGGCTGGGATTTTATTCCAGAGTGAAGGGAGCCTCTGGGTTATGAATCTGTCCCTCCAGCATGTCCTATTTATTTCAGTGCTGAGGTTCAAGTCTCTCGAGCGTGTAGCTCGATGGGATTTGGATTTTCTGAGGTGCAGCATGTCCATTAATTCTGGGTTGGACATGGCTTTATACTTCAGGCACAGATCGCCTCTGAGCAGGCGGTATGCCACTGAGTAGAGCTGGAGTTTCTGTAACCGGGCAGCATATGGCATCTGTTTGAGCCCTTTGATCCTCTTGGTGAGGTACTTTTGGGGTCTTTCCAGTTGCTGCAGGTGTCTGGTAAGATACATCCCAAAAGGGGCATTGTACTCAATTATGGGCCTGATGAGGGATGAGTAAAGAGGCACGATGACCTCCCCTGATCTAGATGTGAATCCCTTCATGATTAGGTGGGCTATATAAAATGTTTTTCTAACCACTTTGGCCACGTGGTTTTCAAATGAGAGATTGCTATCAACATGGGTCCCCAGGTCCCTAATTACTTTTTCCTTACTTAATGGATTACCACCTATGTGGCAATTTGTGGGCACTTTGTTTTTGCCAAAGGGGATGACTACACACTTTTTGGAGTTTAGCTTGAGGCCATGGCTCTGGCACCAGTTGTCTGTTTCTATGAGGCCCTTTTGTAGGATGCTTGTGTCGGTTGGAGAGTCTATTATGGCGCCTAGTTTGCAGTCATCTGCGAACTTGGTCAGCCACAGTCCTTCCGTGTTGGCCTGTACCTCAGAGAAATATATACCGAACAAGAGAGGTCCCAGGACTGAGCCTTGTGGGACGCCAATTCCAGCAATTCTAACCATGTGGGTTCTGTCCTTGAGCCAGTTTGCAACCCATCTAGTGACATAGGGATTTATATTTAAGCTGGTGAGCTCATCTATAATGCCCGAATGGGGTATTGTATCAAAGGCTTTTGCGAGGTCCAGGTAGGCTGTGTGGACCACCTTCCCCTCGTCAATGGCCTTGGTGACTGTTTCAAAGAAATCGACCAGGTTTAAGAGGCAGGATCTGCCCTTAACAAAGCCGAACTGGGTAGGATCCAGTGTCTGTAGGTCCCCAATATCTTTATTTATGAGGTCAGTGATGATCCTTTCCATAGCTTTGCAGACCAGGCTATCAGGCTTATGGCGCGATAGTTTCCAGGATCCGTTGAGGCACCACCTTTGTGGAGAGGGACCACTGTTGCTGTATGCCACTCTTTGGGTACATATGCTGTAGTAAGGCTGAGATTGAACAGTAGTTTGGGTTTAGCTCTTCTTGGAGTTCATGTAGGACGCAGCCCGGGACACCGTCTGGTCCCACTGATGCTGTGTTTTTTGCTTTGGAGAGGACGGCTTTTACCTGGGCATCTGAGATGTCAGGGGGGCAGCACTCTGCTGGGATAGATATTTGCCCTTTTGGTGGGGAGGAGGGAGACATTTGCGCTGAACCTGTCAGCTAGGATGTTTAGAAATAGAAGCAGCAGAGAGACTGAGACATCTAGAGACTGAGCAAAATGAGAAACTCCGACATCTGGAGACTGAGAAACTGTGACGTCTGCAGGCTGTGGAGAATGAGAGGCAGAGGCAACATGAAAAGGAGATGCTGACTCTTTGCCTGAGTCATGGAGGTAATGAGGAAGGGAGTAACCGAACCCCGGAAGCAAGAAAGGTCAGTAAATGTTTTCGCAATTTACAGAGAGGGATAATTTTGATAGTTTCATTCATATGTTTGAAAGGGTATGTAAACAGTGTAATGTTGACCAAGGGCTCTGGGTACAGTTCCTGACCCCCTTACTCCATGGTAAAGCTGTAATTGCTATTTCTAAATTGTCTGATATTGATTGCTTAAATTATGACATTGTAAAAAAAAAAAACTGTCTTTTAGAATGCTTTAAATTAACACCTGAAGCTTATAGAAAAAGTTTTGTGAGCACAGACGCAATGCAGATGAAAGTGTGTGTGACTATATTGCTGAACCAAGCACTTATTTTCATAGGTGGGTGAGTGAATGTCAGGTCACCGCTTTTGAAGGGTTGGCAGACCTTTTAGTGAGGGACCACGCCCTTAGCATTTTGCCTGAGGACATGACAATCCGGTTAACTGATAGACAGTGCAGTACTGCAGATGAGTTGGGAAGAATGGAAACCTATGCCCAGCAAGCAGGGCATCACTGCACAGGAAAGGAACACCCATTGCTGCTCATGGGTCTAAGGGAACCCATGGTGTGCAGCCCAGACTGCCCCAAAAAATCCATCAGTAGCAGAGGAAGCCACTAGTCCAGGTACACATCCAGCACCAAGGGTTAAATTTTTTAAATTCAACCAGTGAGGCCATGTAGCATATAGATGTCCACAGAGGCAAGGTGGAGAACAAAATGTGGGAGAGCCAGTAAGTGGGAATGACAGAATGCCAGCAGTAGGCTGTCTTGAGACAACAATGGTACCAATCTACCACCAGAGGTTATATCCTATCTTAGTAAATGGGAAAGAGGCTATTGCTAAGAGAGACACAGCCTCTGACCCCTAACCATTGTGAAGCCTGCAATGATTAAAGAGGAGCACTACTTGCTTGGGCAGTCTACTCCAGTCAGAGCTTTAAGAGGGACCCCATTCCAAATACCTTTGGCTAAGGTTCACCTTGATTGGGAGGGTGGAAAAAGAAGCCAGCAAGTAGCTATGCTTGAGGATATCCTTACAGATGTCCTGGTAGGGAATGATTTTGATAATGCAGTACCATGTGTGCATGCAGTTACACACAGTCAGGCTTGGAGACAAGCATGTTCATCTGGTAGCCTGGGGAGACCCAGACAGAACTGGTGAAATGGTTACTTCAGGGTTGGAGCTACCCTGTAGCAGTGAGACTGAAGGTGAGCCGCAGCTACTTGTGGGTACTGATGTTCCTGTGGACAGAGTGACTGCAAGGGCAGAGGTGAGTAGTAGTGCCCAGGCTGATAATGAGGCACCGCTGTGTGAGGATACCAGACTTCCTGTGGAAGGGGAGCTGGAAAAGGGTTAGCAAGAGAGAGTTGAGACAGGCTCAGCTCTCACACGCTACATTACAAGGCCTGAGTGAGGTAGCTAGTGAGGCACCTGATTCTCAAGGGAAAGTGGAATCTATATACTGGGACAAAGGGTTACTGTATAGAGAGTGGACCCCTGAGGGGAGGGATAGAGGGTGAGAGAATACAGCAGTTGGCAGTGCCCAGAACCTATCATCTGGCACTTCCAACCATAGCCCATGATATTTCCTTTGCAGGTCATATGGGCATAAAACACACAAAGAGACGTATTATGCAGAACTTTTATTGACCTGGGATTTCTGGAGATGTAACAGGGTACTGCATGACCTGTGAGCTGTGTCAATAGGTAGGCAAGGCAGGAAACAAGGTGAAAGCTCCTTTTATGCCTTTGCCTGTGATTGAGGAGCCATTTCAGAGGGTAGAGCTATTTCAGAGGGTAGCTATGGATATTGTGGAACTCTGAGTACCCCAAGGTCCACAGGGAAAAAGTATATCTTGTGGTAGTAGATTATGCTACCAGATACCCTGAGGCTGTGTCTCTGTCCTCCATTGAAGCAGAAAAGGTAGCAAATGCTTTAGAATTTCAACAGGGTAGGTTTTCCAAAAGAAATACTGACTGACAAAGGTGCCAGTTTTATGTGAGACCTGCTGGCTTGTCTGTGGAAGCACTGTGGGGTGAAGCACCTGGAAACTACCTCCTACCATCCCTGGACTAATGGTCTTGTTGAGAGGTTAAATTCTACACTAAAGTACATGCTACAGACATTTACAGAATAGTTTGAGGAGTGGGACCAATATTTGCCCCATCTGTTTGCTTACAGAGAGATGCCCAGGAATCCACAAGTTTTTCACATTGTGTGGGCATAGAGTGAAGGGACCTCTAGATGTGATTCAAGATGAGTGGGAGGATGAGCGTGAATCTCACAAGGAGTCTGTTGCAGCATAACTACTAAACCTCAGGACAAGACTCTGGGAACTCATGGACTTGGCCCAGGAAAACCTGGCAGAAGCCCAACAGCATAAAAAGGTCTGGTATGACAGGAATGCTCAAGCTAGAGAGTATGCTGTAGGGCAGCAGGTAATGGTTCTCATTCCTTTCAGAAACAACACGCTGCAGGCAGCCTGGGAGGGGACCCTACAAGGTAGTAAGGAAGGTCAGTGATGTTAACTACATGGTAGTACTGCTAAGCAGAAGGTAGGGGTGCAAACTGTACCACGTTAACATGAAGAAACCTTACCATGATAGGGAGGCCCTTCTGCTGAGTATTTGCAGTGGATAGCAGGAGGGGGATCTGGTGACTGATCTCCTCAGTAAGGCTCAGACTGACACCTCAGTGGAAAGGGTAGCAATTGTCCCAGCAGCTATCCCCTACCCAGGTTTGAGAAATCCAAGCAGTGTTACTGGAGTTTGGGGGCATGTTCAATGAGAAACAAGGGTGCACTCACCTAGTGCAGAACCATGTGATACAGGACCCCAAAGGCTTATTAAGCAGGCCCTGCACCATGTGATACAGGACCCCAAAGGCCTATTAAGCAGGCCCCCTTGTAGGATGCCTGAGAGAGTCAAGCAGACTCTGAGGGAGGAGATGCATGAAATGTTGGGACTAGGGGTAATTCAGGAGTCAGGCAGTTCCTGGGCCTCCCAAGTGGTGCTGGTACCAAAGAAGGATCGCAGCACCAAGTTCTGTGTGGACTACAGGAAATTAAATAATCTCGCAGAGTCAGATGCTTACCCCACGCCTAGGACAGATGAAGCCCTAGAGCAGCTGGGTGGGGCTAAGTTTCTTACCAATGTTACTGGCAGGTGACCTTGACTCCCAGTGCTAGAGAGAGGTCAGCCTTTGTGACTCCTTTTGGCTTGTATGAGTTCACAAAGATGCCCTTTGGGATGAAAAATGCTCCAGTGACTTTCCAGAGGCTGATAGATCATAACCTAGCAGGAGCAGAAAATTCTGCCCCTGCTTACCTAGATGATATTGCCATCTACAGCTATTCCTGGCAAGAGTGCATTCAGCATGTCAGGGAGGTGCTGGGCAGACTACAGAGGGCAGAGTTGACTATTAAGCCCAGAAAATGTCAGATGGGTAGGGCAGAAGTCTCCTACCTGGGACATAGAGTGGGGAGTGGTAAGATAGGCCAGAACCTGCCAAAGTGGAAGCCATTCAGGCATGACCAGCCCATTACCAAAAAGCAGGTGAGGACATTCTTAGGGACAGGGAGGTACTACAGAAAGTTTGCTCCCTATTATAGTACCATAGCTGCTCCCCTCGCAGTCCTGACAAGGAAAAACAAGCCAGATAAGATAGTGTGGACCCCAGCATATGAGCAGGCATTAAAGAAGCATAAAGGAGCTTTAGGAGGACCTCCTGTGTTAGCCAGTCTAGATTACAGCAAAAAATTTGTTGTGCAGGTGGATGCTTCAAACCATAGGGTGGGGGCTGTACTTAGCCATGTTTCCTCAGAGGGAGAAGAGCACCTAGTGGCATATCTCAGTCGTAGGCTGCAACCTAGAGAGGAATGCTTTGCAGATGTACAAAGGGAATGCGTTGCCATAGTGTGGGCACTGCAGAAACTTCAGCCTTATCTGTAAGGAAGGAAATTCACTGTAGTTGCAGACCACAATCCCTTAATATGGTTACAACGAACCAGCCAGCAAAGTGCCAAGTTAGTAAGGTGGAGCCTAGGGTTGCAAGCATATGATATGACAGTGCAGCACCATAGTGGGGTTAGCAATTCCAACGCAGATGGGCTCTCAAGACAGGGAATGGGGTAAGGTATTCCCAGATAGGCTGAACCCTCTCAAGCAACGTTTCTCAAGGGTCATTTGAATTACTAGCTTGACTTTTTTGGGGGGGTGAAATGTGGTATAGGGAAATATTGCCAGCCCAGCTATATGGAATTTTGTAAATAATTCTGTCATTTGTGAATATAGATATGATTTATACAGAACTGTATGTTATGTACTGAGCTATAATATAACCACAGCATGCCCTGCTGACGTAGAACAGAAATGCAAATAAACTATATACCTGTGCAAATGTATGTTTTAACAGTAGAAACTAGAGCATAAAAGGGTTAACTTGCAAAACTTAAAGAAAATAAGTTGAAATTAAATTGCTTTATGATTGTGCTATAAATGTTCTCTCAGTTTCAGTGTAGCAGACACAATGTCTAGAGCTAGATGTTTTTGTATTGTCTTGACAGAGAAATAATAGGTTTAAAATGTAAAAGTGTTTTATTGTTTTACAACTTCCAATATTTGCAAACATCTGAGAGAGATGTATTTTTCACACAGGTGTGTTACATTCTGTTAGTTCCTGGTTTAGCCTGGGAACTGAAGTCAGGTGACAAAAAGTGATGTTATCCAAGTTAACCCAGCAATAATATTTGATATGAATTTAAGAACTCTCTGAGAGAGAGAGAGACTGTGCAGTTTGTATTTTTTCTTGGACCCAGCAAAAACATCCACTTGTCATCACCATCTGCATTGCCTTGGTGTAAGTAAGACTTAGGGCATAGTACATCTTTTAGATATAAATAGGAATATAGTAAAGATTAGTTTAGATGTTTTCTGTATTTGAGACTGGCCTGCAATGTTGTTTTAAAATATTTCCTGTGATTTTCAACTCTGAAGTTACTGTGTTAATTTGCTGAGTATTATCTTGTTCTGTTATTTATTATTAAATATATTTAAACCTTTGTGGCCGATATTTGTGACACATATTTAAGCTCTTAGAGTACTTGCATATGTATTTGGTGACATTGTACAGGCCACTCCTAAATAGCCTTGCTTTGTCACACTACCATTTGGGTTAATAGTAACATTACGCAGTAGGATTGGACACCCATTGTTATGGGCCTTAGGTAGTTGCTAAGAGTGGCTGGTGGCAGTGGAAACTATCTTATAGTCTGGGCAGAAGGGGGCATAGCTAGTAAACCTGTGCCAGCCTTTGCCAGGAGTGTGTATGTGTTTGTATTTAAGTCAAACCTCAGTGTGTTTGTTTCAGCTACTTGGGCAGGGACACGAAGCACTGGTTGGACAGAGAGGGTGCTGAAGGTTTTGGCTTGACCACTCAGCTGAGATCTCAACCCTATAGCTGTGCCAGTGAGGAGTCTTATTGGGGATCTGGAGAAAGAGGGGAGAAACCAGCCTCAGACCGACTGTGATCTCTGTGTGTTCATAACGGAAATTGCACTTTACTGTGTGTACTTGTCATCCTCCCAGTGTGTGCGTCCCTCACTCCTGCCAGTGGTGAGTCTTAAGAATCCTTGATTACTGGGCCAGTGTTGGGGTGTCACACTGTGATTTGTGAAAAGGGAAAAACTTTGGTGCAGAGACCAGTTTTATCTGAATCCAGGTCTCCCATTTCATTTCCAGCTACAACATAGTCTGTATCGCAGCATTACAGATGTCTCAGGTTTTGCATGGTGAACAGTGTCTATGAGAGTAAGTGCAGGATGTTTGGAACAAAAAATACAGACCCAAACACTTTAAAATTAAAAGAGCTGTTGGCAGTAATAAACTCTGCCAACTGTTTTCAACATCTCTAGGTCCTAAGACCATTCCAAGTAGTTACATCTCTAGGTCCTAAGACCTTTACAAGTAGTTACAGACAACACCATAGTAATGTGGTACATAAACAGGAGGTCCAGACCTTAGCTCTGCCATGTCAGCTTGGGATATAGATTTCCGCACAGTCTTACTTTACACATATCCTGCATTGCATCAGAGTAGGACCAGGGCAGACCCTCAGAAATAGAAGTTGAATCAGATTGTCTTCCAGGAATTGATCCAGCTCTGGTAGACACAGATCAGATATCTTTACATCCATTCACAACAATAATTTGGCAAAGTTCTACTCCAGAACTCCATACAATAAGGCCTAGAAAACAGATGCATTCTATTTTCATTGGATAGGAATTTTCTATAAGCTTTTCCACCCTATCCGCTCATATCCAGTATAATTCTGAAGGTACAGAAGGAATATCCAAGGATTATTATAGTGACTTTCTTCTGGCCTACGCAGGTATGATTCTCCCTTCTTTGGAAATGGTTAAATGACCAAGGGTAGTTGTTACAAGCTTCCTCATAGACTGGACCTTCTCACACATGACGATTGGGGGGGGGTTTACATCCCAACTTGAAACAAATGCAACTGACTGCCTGGGTGGTAGAATTTTAATACCTTTTCAGTACCTATATTCTAAGGATATGCAACATACATTAAAGAAGGCAAGAAAACATGCTACTAGGAAATCTTATTTAAACAAGTAGGATTTTCTACTTGGTGCCAAGACAGCAACGAAGACCCCCTTTAAGGCTTGTATTCTCTGGATGTTCTTTGTGTTTCACTGTTGCTGTCATCACACTTAGGTTGTCTGCCTGCAGGCAGCCCTCAGTCGGCCCGAATACCAGAGTCTTGGGATTTCTGCCTCGGATGCTGTCGCCTCTTCCATGACATCAGGTCATCAGGGGTATAAAACATGCAGCCGATGTCATTACATCAGCTTTTCTTGCCACACAGGAGCCCGGAGCAGAAGCAGTTCGCAAGTGCCAGTTGGCTGCTACCTGAAATTTTCGTTTTTCGAGTTTCAAACCTGAAGTCTTCTAAAGCTAAGTACCCCATTGGGAGATCCTTTTTTCTTGCTCTAACTGATGTCAGAAAAAGTTAACAATTGTCTTACCTGTGGAAAGCAAATACCTCACAGAGATTTTCATTCTTACTGCGTCACCTGTTTAGGCCCAGACCACGATGTTCCTCGCTTGTTTAATACCTGAACTATTCGATGTCGGGCTATCTTTGTCACTAAATTCTTTCACTCTCGTTTTCTGTATTCTGAAATGGCTTCGATAAGCCATCCGTCTACCGATCTTCCGAAAAAACGTAAGGATAAAGACAGAGACAGACTGCATAGGTCCAAAACTGCCGATGACGCTTCCGTTAAGCTAGTCGCCAGTTTGCCAGTACTCAGTGAGGTGCCTTTGCAGCTCCTGATGCCCTCTTCTACAGATTTGCAGCCCTCTACTGAGACCCATTCGGATTCTGGTATTCCACGAGATGTTTCTTCGACTATGGAACTTGCAGATGTCTCTACCTTGGATGGGTCCAGAGCCACTGTGCAGGCACCGGCTTCTGATAGTGTATTCAGACCTTCCAATGTTTGTATTAAACCGACTACTTCATTTCTGAATAAAACTACCATGTTTCTCAGGCCCAGAGTTCGCACTACGTCTAGAAAACCGATGACCAAAGCACATGCTCAAGCTCCCATGCCACAGAAACAAATGCTGAGAATGGCTGAAGACTTTATAACTTTAATTAGGGGAAGCCAGCCTTCCTCCTCCTCTAAAAGACAAAGGATTGATTTTCCTTCTGATTCTACAGGCCATGAGTCCGATGACTCAGATTCCTCTGATTACCAGAACATACCATTATCTATCTATGAGGATTCAGATGAAGAGGATTCCATTCCCTCTGCCTCTCCTCCATAGGACTTTTCTTTTGGTGAAACCTTGCATACTTTAAGAGAGCATTTCCGTTGGGAATGCCAGGACTACCCACAGTCCAAAAGGAGACTCAAATAATTTTTAGACTTGCCTCAGCACAGGCCTCTGCTATACCCCCAGTCCTGGATTGATATTATAGATGATGTCTTCATGGAATCCAGTCTTACCCCTGATACTTTACCACCAGATCCTATAAAGTCTGACAGGTACTACAGAGTACCTGACTCTCACAAATTTCTCTTTAAGAATCCCAATACGGATCCAGAGATCATTTCCCAGGGACCTAAAGGTGTTAAGGCTACTACAGCCAAAAACCCTACCCCTTCAGACAGGGATTCTAGAGCTTTAGACAGATTGGGTAAGAAGGTATATACCTCTGCAACTCTTGCCATCAGAGCTCTGAATCCCCAGTTTCACATGTTGAAGTATCAGCAGCATATTATGGAACTAATTAAACAAAAATATTGTTGATTCCAGATTGTACAGAAAATAAGGATTTACAATAGTTGATGCATTCTGCAAACCAAGTTAGTAAACATACTTTGCAGTGTGGTTTTGATGCCTTGGAAGCATCTTGCAGGGCTGCTGTCACTGGGTCTTTACTGAGAAGGCATGCTTAGCTGAAGGAACAAATCTTGCCAGACCATGTCAAAGCAAAATTACTAGATGTTCCATTAAACCAGGAACGTTTGTTTGGCACAAAAACAGAAGTTGTTCTTAAAAAGATGGAGGAAAAAGCTAAATCTATGCAAACTGTTAAAGATTTCTTACAGGTACAGCCACCTAGATTCAGTAGGCATTGGCCTTCTAAAAACTAGTCCTTTCCAGACCCTTCCAGACCTTCTCAGTCTATACTCGGGGACAACAGACCACCAAGACTACAGTCTCAGGGTATGCAGAGATCTAAACAATGGAGTGCTCCCACCTCAAAAACATGGAGTGGTAAGCCAACCTCTTATGGAAAAAGGTCACAATGACTTGTCTATCATCCTTCCCAGCCATGCCCAAGTACTTTCACCCATAGGAGGAAAACTTGCCCTGCATGCAAAAAACTGGATGTACATTACCCAGGACAGATTGATCCTAAACATTGTATCCCAGGGATATAGATTCTACTTCCACTCACTGCTAACCCCAAGCAGGTTGCCAGACCTTCCGCCAAACCAGTGGGCAGAGGCTCAAAAGCAAGTACTTTCTCTTCTTAGTATCAGGTCTATTCAACCTGTTCCAGTAGAGCAAAGGGGATGGGGTTTCTAGTCCAGACTGTTCCTGGTGCCCTATCCTGGATCTGTCCATTCTCAACACCATCCTGGTGGTCCCAAAATTCAAAATGCCTACACTACAACAGCTGCTTTTTATGCTAGCCAAGGACTCCTGGCTAGTCACCCAAGACTTAAAAGAAGCTTATCTGCACATCCCCATAAGGGAACTATCTACGTTTCAGGGCAGGCTCTATGCACTATCAGTTCTCTGAACTTCCCTTTGGCTTATCTACTGTGCCCAGGGTATTCACAAAGTGCCTGGCTCCAGCCATTGCATACTGCAGGCAGAGAAATATGCAACTTTACCCATACTTGGACGATTGCCTGATTCAGGCAGACTGAGGAATTGCTACTTCAGCACCTGGCATTTGTAAAGGGACTTCTAACTTCTCTGGGGTATACCATCAATGAAAAGAAATCACAACTGGTGCCCAGCCAAAAGATTGTATTCCTGGGAGCAAGCTTGAACACAACTTCCCAGATGGCATTCCTCACTCCAGAAAAGCATGTTTATCTGACAAATTACTTCAAACTAATGGCCACCAAAACCCAGCTATCTGTAAGAAAAATACTGCAAGTTTTAGGGTTCATGGCCTCTTACATTCTACTTATTCCATATGCAAGACTGCATATGAGGAAACTTCAATGGTACTTAAAAAGTCTCTGGTGTCAACATTTTCAGGACCTGGAAACACTGAATGTGAAGTTGTTCTCTCGCCATTTTGTTCTTACACGTGGGTTCGGAGCCAATCCCTCAGCTCCGTGTCGGCCGCTTTTCAAGCTCAAACTCTCAGAGAAGCTTGAGACCCAGTATATATCCCATGATGCTCTACTGTAAACCCCAGATCTAGTTTGCCGCTGCAACAGATTTACAAACTCGGAGGAAGCTCGGGCCAGTGTTATTTTTTTCTATATTTAGAGATATTTTTGGAAAATATTTTCTGTTAGAGTGTGAGCTAGTGTTATACTAATTAAAAAAATAGAGTTTAGTTAGAACTTAGCGTGTAGTTTTGAATACTTTGGAGTATTTTCTTGGCGGCTGTTTTTTTAGGCCTTTCTTAGTTGTTTGGGCGTGACAGGGCTCTGTCAGCTCCTTTGTGTGTACCTTTTATTAGTGGTAGTTTGGAATTAGTTTAGAATTTCTTAGATTAGTTAGAATTTAACTACTTTGTAGAGACTGAAGTATAAAAAAAAAAAAAATTCAATAACCTTTGTGTTAATAGTCAAAGTTTTGAGTTCAGGGATCTGAACTTATATATATATATTTCCTTTCTTTCTTAAAAAAATGTCTGAGAAGCAAAAGTCTCGCTTCAAAAGGTGTGAGTGTGGCCAAAAAATGTCTGTGATAGACAACCACTCCACCTGTGTGTACTGTTTGGGATCTGTTCACTTGCAGGAAGTGTGCTCTATCTGCCAGTCCTTTAGCGCCAGGGTTCTTCTGGAAAGGTGCAGGAAGCTGGTGGATAGGGGACTCCTGAAGCCTGATTTACAGGCTGTGCTGGACAAGACCGAACTTTCTTCCAAGGCTTCGAAGGGGTCGAAGTCGTCCAAGGGGTCCTCGGAGTCCAAGTCCTCGGCTCCGAGCTCCTCTTGTATGGTTCAATCATCGGCTCCACAGTCCTTGCAGCCATGTATCGATCCTTTACCTCGGAGCCCAGTTGTGGATCCAGTGTTCGAAACTCCTCAGTCTCCAATTCTTCAATTGGTGCCGTCTTCGGCTCCTTCAACCCATCCCTCGACCCATTCTTCGAGGTTATCTGATGTGGACCTGGACCGCGTGATTAAGAGATTTAGAGAACCTGGCCAGAATGCTTTCCGCTTCGAGCCACTCGGCTTCGAAGCCTGAAATTTTAGCCCTACTTTCTTCTCCTCCTCCTCCGAAGCCAATCAAGCTCTCGGAGTGGAGGCAGACAGAACCAATGTTGGTAGAGCCTTCGGAGCTGAGGTTCAATCCAGCTCTCTTGGCTCTGTCGACCGTGATCGCCTCTGTTCCGACCGGGGAGTCTCGGAGCCAACACTCCCTCGCTGGCTCCGGGGTGGAGAGTCAGACTGAGACTCCGGTTCCGACCCTTCCCCTCGGGGCTTCAGCGCAGGCGGGTTCGGCTCCGTCCTCTGGATTGGAGCACCGGGTCTCGGCTCGGGGAGGGCTACCAGCCTCTTCAGAGCTGACAGACTTCTCAGACTGGGATTCTGGTGCCTTCGATGCCATGAGGAAGGTCATGTCTTCGAAGACCACAACCTCCTCGGATCTTTCTTCCCCTCCCCCTAAAGGGCCTCGTTCTGTCTCTTCCCCACAGGTCCCTACCAAGCATCGAGACCCAGAGCCTCAGGTATCCTCATTGGGCGGCCCCTCCTCTACAGGGACTTCACTGGATGCTCCCACCGATGATGTACCTAGGAAGAGACTGTGCAAGAGGAGGCACTTGGATTCCCCACAGGAATACCTGACATCATATACCGACTTGGAGGAATCAGAAGGGTCCCCACGGTCCCCCTCAGAGGATGTCTCATTTGCAGACATATTGGAGATCTTAAGGCAGAGGGGTGATTGGCAGTCCCTTGCCCCTACTGAGGATGAGTCGGTACTCCTGAAGGCCTTTGGATCTCAACCATCCACCTCCTGGTTTACTCCTCCCTTCAACGAATGAATGGATCTGGTTGCTCAAAGGGCATAGAAGTCCCCTGATTCAGTGGAACCGGTCCCTTGGAGGCCCAACAAGTTCATTACTTCCCTTGCTGGCAAGGCCTTTCTTACCAAGGGAGTCCCGGTTGATGCCATGGTGGTGGTGGCAGCCACCAAGAAAGATATCGGAAACCTCTTCTTCTGTCCATCCTCCTAATAGGGATTCTGGGATGATGGACAGGTATGGGAAACGCATATTTAGTTCTGCGGCTTTTCCATGAGATCGCTCAACTACCTGACACATTTTACACACCTTCAACGAGATCTCCTTAAAGAGCTGGGAGATACTCTGCAAGGTAACACAGCTGATGCAGTTTCTGAGAAAGTGACTGCACAACTCAACACCCTCAATTCTATAGTCAACTCATCCATGCGGCTCATTTCTTATGCCGCCGATGGATAGAGTAGGGTGGCAGGTTCAGTGATAGCTCTTTGGAGACAGTCCTGGATGTGCCTTTGCTCCTTTGTGGAAGCCTTCAAGTCTTCCTTCGTCAATACCCCATTCAATGGTTCCGCCTTGTTCGGGCCTGAAGTTAAGGAGACGCTTACTAGGTGTGAAGAAGAAGGAAAGACTCTGACTGCTGTAGGAGTCCGTTTTTCCACTCCAACTAGACCGTACCCCAAAGGGCAACGAAGTGGAAAATGTAGTTTCGAAAGCCCCAAGGAGCTTTCCAGAACACACCTATGGATACCCCCTCTAGGGGTAGAGGAAGGGGTAAAAACGGAAGACACAGTCCAAACGGCAGAGGGGGTCCGCAAAATCAGTGCGACAGGGAGCAGTTCTCTGGTACGCCCTGTCAGCGTTCCTGAAAGGAAACCCGGCTGTCCTTCTCTGGAGGCGGTCGGGGGGTCGCTTGGCTTTATACCCAAACGCCTGGCTAAACATTACAATGGATTCTTGGGTAAAAGGCATCATTTCCACAGGTTACTACATTCCCTTTACAAAATTCCCTCCCATGTGTACAAGTATTCCAGACGTTCCACCCAGTCTGCGAAAACTAGCAGCCATAGAGATTCAAAACCTGCTAGACAAAAGAGTCATCCAGCCAGTCTCAGTGGTCCAGATAGGATCCGGAACTTACTCAAGGTTCTTTTTAGTTCCAAAGAAAACAGGGGACTGGAGGCCCATATTAGACCTCAGCAAACTCAACACCTTCATCAAGAAGGAAAAGTTCCGGATGGTCACGCTTCAGTCGATACCTCCATTCCTAGAAACAGGCGATTGGATGTGCTCTATAGATCTCAAGGATGCTTACTACCACATCAAAATGGCCAGATCATCCAGAGATCACTTGCGTTTCTGGCTGGGGGCCAGTCATTACCAGTTCAGAGCCCTGCCCTTTGGTCTCACCACAGCCCCCAGAGTGTTCACCAAATGTATGGCAGTGATCACGGCTCACCTGAGACGCTTAGAATTCCAGGTGTTTCCTGGACGACTGGCTTCTCACCGCCACCTCCAGGCATCAACTAATTCAGGCAAGAGACTACACTATCAACCTGTGTTCCCAGTTGGGCATAACCTTAAACTTCAAAAAATCTGCATTATCGCCCTCGCAGCATATTACCTTTGTAGGAGCAGAGCTAGACACTGTCGATTCAAGGATGAGGTTGCCTCAAATAAGAATCTTATCTCTAAGAACTCAATCATCCAGAACAAAGTTCCTGCTTCCCAGTACTGAAGCTATTAGGCACAATGGCAGCCACACTAATAGCAGTCCCGTTGGGACGCATGCATATGTGGATATTCCAGTGGTTACTCTTCACACAATGGTCTTACCAACAACTGCCCATGTCGCACGAGATTCTATTAACAAATCTTTGCAAGAAGGATCTCAATTGGTGGCTGAACAGCGACCAGATAGTAGTCGGATGTCCCCTTGTTCTTCCCCAACCCACAACCACAGTGATCATGGATGCTTCCCTGATAGGGTGGGGGGGGGGGCTATTTCAGGGAAAGACTGTCCAAGGTACTTGGTCAAGCATGGAATCACATTTGCATATAAATGTCCTGGAGCTGAGAGCGGTGTTCCTGGCGTTGCAGCACTTTCACGGCTGTCTTCCTCCAGGGACAATTGTAATTCAGACGGACAACATGTTGGTAGTCTGGTACATCAACAAGCAAGGGAGAACCAGATCGTATCACTTATGCTGCGAGGCCCTAAGAATTTGGCAGTGGGCTGTATCCACCAGGCGCTTTCTGATAGCAATGCACATCCCGGTGTCATCCAACGTGATACCGGACAAACTGAGCAGGGCCATCCTGTTGCCTCACGAGTGGTCCCTCAAACAACAGGTGGCAGACAAGATTTTCCGCAGATGGGGCCAGCCTTGCTACGATCTGTTTGCATCTCTGATGAATGCCAAATGCAGCAGCTACTTTGCCCTTTATCCCCCATCGGGGACCAACCCGAGGGACGCGCATGTACACGATTGGCCCCCGGGCCTCCTGTATGCCTTCCCGCCAATTTCCCAAATTCATACAGAAAGCCAAAAGTCTGGGAAGGACTGTTATTCTGATAGCCCCGTCTTGGCCTCGTCAGATTTGGTTCCCGTTCCTACAGAAGTGTCGAGTGGAAGAACCATGGATTCTGGACCCAGTGCCAGACCTGAATCATTCGTCAGGATTCTTCATCCCTCCCTCATCTCCCTAAAACTGACAGCTTGGCTGCTCCAATTCCCATATTAGCCAGGTCTCAAGATTTGTCTCCTGCGGTCCAACATATTATAGTTTCCTCTCATAAACTGTCCACCAGGAAGCTATATAATAGCAAATGGAAACAATTTGTTCACTGGGCTTCTCACCACGACATTGACCCATATGTTGTGCCTATTCATACCATATTAGAGTTCTTGTCTTCCTTGTTCTATGATGGCGCAGCAGCTGCCACCATAAGGGTTCAATTGGCTGCCATTTCCAACTTTCATGTAGGGTTTAACGGGTCTAACATCATGTCCCACAGACTATATAAGGCCTTTTTGAAAGGGACCCACCATCTCAGACCACCTATTAGACACCCTGTCTCTCCCTGGAATTTGAATCTTGTTTTATCCCAATAGACGCTTGCCCCCTTTGAACCCGCATCATCTTGTGATTTGAAGTTTCTGTCTTGGAAAACAATATTTCTGGTAGCCATTACATCGGCGAGTAGGGTCTCTGAACTCCAAGCTTTATCTTCCAAGTCCCCATATTTGATCTTCCACCCTGATAAGGTGTCCCTCAGGACAAATCCTACCTTTCTTCCTAAGGTCTGTTCAGAAACTAACTTAAATCAGTCCATTGAACTCACAACCTTTTTTAAACACCATACCAACAGACTGGAATATATGTTACACAAGCTTGATGTTCACAGACAATTGAGAGTCTATTTGGACAGAACGAAAGACTTCAGACAATCTGATCAAGTCTTTGTCTCTTACGCAGAGAACAAGAAAGGTTCTGCGGTATCAAAAATCACATTATCTAAGTGGCTTTCTGATTGCATTAAATTCATTTATTCCTCCACTAACCAGCCATTACCGACTAATGTCAAAGCCCATTCTACCCGGGCTGTTTCTAGGTCATTAGCTCATGCAGCCCGTTTACCCTTGGATATCATCTGTGCAGCTGCTACTTGGTCCAAACCTCACACGTTTATCACTCATTACAAAGTGAACAGGGCCTCCAGGGACAGGGCTTCCTTTGGTTCCACTGTGCTCAGGAATGTTCTCCCTTGAGCCACCCAGGATTAGGGTGATTGGGATGCTACCCCCTGTGTAAGAACAAAACGGCAAGATAGAACAACTTCACATAAATAAGTTATGTCCTTACCATAACGTTCCATGTGACTTGTTCATCTCGCCTTTTTGTTCTTACATTCCCTCCCACCTTCCCCCTCCTGGTAAGAAAGATGGTTGCCTTGGTGGATTGGTTGGTCTTGTCAGCTTGTCTCCTTAAGACAGACTGTTTTCCTTTCTGCAAATCTAGAGGTACCTAGATAGGTAGGTACTGCAGTAATCCAAAAACTCCAAGGAAAGGGTGCCACAGAACCAGGAACCAACAAAACCACAACAGGCACCCAGAGGCAGAAGGTAATAATAAAACACGAGCCTGTAGGTGTAAGCAGCAGCAGGTTTAATCACATAAACGCCACACAATACAAAGCATTTTCGTCCACCAGACTACCTCAGATGTAAAATGAAAGAATGAAGGCTGTGCCTGCTTATATACCCCTCCCAATCTAATTAGTAGTTAAAACAATTGTTTAATTGACACCAATTAAATCCTGTAACTAAAATATTCATGACAACCTACCAACTTTCCACAAATACAGATGAAAGCAGATAAAAACACACACATTTTTTAAAAGTACTTTAAAATAAATATATAAATACTAAAACCATCACAATGTGTTGGACAGATAAATAAACTTGAATCGAAAACCAACAAAAGAACTTGCAAAACATTATATATACTTATTTTATAGTTTTGCAGCTCTCATTTTTAAAATAGGGGCAATGGATATGTATTCATTCAGCCCTGGGAATCTATTGGCTTCCAATAACAACTGCCAAAATATTTCTCTCACCTCTATCCTATTTTCCCACGGGCCCCCCCTCACATCACATTGCACCTTCTCTACAACAAAGAAGCCCCATTTTGCTTGGGGACATGTCAGTGTATGTTTAAACAAGGCATTTTTAATAGCATATAAATGCTCATAAATCCTCCTTTTGAGTTTACGAGTAGTTTTTCCAATATAAAATGCACCACAGGTTTTACATAGGGCCAAATAAATCAAGCCTTCACTATTACAGTTGGAAAAACTACTACTCTGAATCTGATGGTCTCTTGACAGGATGTATACAGAATTCTGTCCAAGTATATATGGGCATTGGGCACATGCCCCACATTTGTAGGTTCCCAATTTCTTACATGAAACAATAGAACCATTATACTCCAGCAAATCCTTGAGGTTCCTGCCTTTTTTTATATGTAAATCCTAGGGTGTTGGTAAACAAAACATCCAACTCTGAATAACACCTAAACCTGCTCCAATGTTGAGTACTAATGTTTTTAACCCTAGAGGTATTCTGATTATAAAACATCACATAGTTACCCCCAAGGTTTCTTGATTTCATCCCTGGTAACGTCGCCCCTGGTTGTTGTGTGGTACTCTGCACATTTATTGGTACTATCACACTGGTATCTCCTGTTCCCAAAATAGGGGCAAACCTATCCTTTCTCCCATTCTTTACTTCCTCATCAATTAAATAGTTAGGATACTTCCTAGATATAAACATTTCTTTGACTCTCTGACTTTCATCTAAGAAGTCCGAGTCCAAAGAGGTCATCCTACAACCACGGACAAATTGTCCCTTGATAATACTTCTCTTCTGTTTAAACTGATGGGAACTAGTGAAATATAGGTACGAGTTAGAAAAGGTTTACTTTCTATATACATTATATGTAAACTGCTGCCCTAGGACATCTTTTTTAATAGTGACGTCCAGAAAGTTCATATAGTCATGTGTAATATGGGAAGTAAATTTCAAAAAATTAGTGGTATGGTTTAGATAGTCTATGAATTCTGTTAACTTTTCCATACTACCTTTCCAAAAAATGCAAATATCATCCAGGTAACGTTTGTAATACACCCAATATTGTGCATATTCAGACTGGAACACAAACTTCTCTTCCCAAACCATGAGCACAATGTTGGCATAAGTAGGGGCACAACTTGCCCCATGGCCACTCCCTGGATCTGTTTAAACAACTCACCCTCAAAAATATAAAGTTGTGTTTCAATACCAAATCCATCAACTCTGTATAAACCAGAAAAGTATTGTGGTCAAGTTTTCCATGTTGGTGAATGGCATCCTGGAACCATTCTGACCCTGTAGAATGTGGAATCACATTAAATAAATCCTGAATATCAAGGGTTACAAATATTAAGGAATCTGAATACATGTTACTATTAATGCTTCTCAAAAATTCCCAGGAGTCCTTAAGTATACCATTGGCCCTAACCCAAATATCTTTTAATTTTATATCCAAAAATTTGGCCAACGGATGGGTTTTAGAGCCATTGGCTGCCACAATGGGTCTCAGGGGTGGATCCTCCACACTTTTATGTACCTTGGGTATCCCGAAAATAGCAGGGATATGGGGTCTGTCCACATTGAGATACTTAAGTGTCCTGGTTTATAAAATTGTCATTCAGCATGTCCTGTAAAACCAAATCAATCTTACGGTATGCTAAGTTAATCTCATTCTTGGAAACCCTAACATACCTATTGGTATCATTAAGCATATCCATCATCTTACTGGAATACAAAATACTGTCCATGAAGACCACCCCTCCACCTTTATCGGGTTGCATCACCCTCAGGTATCTATTTTCTTGAATGGATTTGAGAAGTATTTTTTCTTCTCTAGTCATGTTAAATTTACCATGCCATCCACCCCTATAAACATTCCTGATTTCTTCTTCGACTTCCCTTTCAAATTTTTTTAGCTGGGGGTGTATAGGGGGATTATAGGTACTAGGTCTTCTAATACCACTATTAGTACCACCATCCTGTTGCCCCTGAAACATAATATCTAAATTCTTTTTCCATAGAAAAATCCTCAAGTCTATTAAGCTGTCCACTAAATTACCCTCTGTAGAGGGGATGAATTTAAAACCTTTTGAAAATAAAAGAAAATGTTTCCTGTCAATCTCCTCACTACTGTAATTGTAAATTTTAAAGTCATGTAGGGTGTGACATGGTCCATCCACAGTAATATTCCCTGTACTCCATTGGTCCAACATGTTGGCTAGTCCCCCTTCCTGGCTACCACTCTTATTTATCTCGTGCCATTTGGGGGACCCCTGTAAAAATACCGCACAGGGGATTTGTGCCTTAACCTATCTGATCTCCTAAGTTCAGGGAATTCAGTATGGTTTAAATCCTGATGTTCCCCCATCCCTGAATCACTGTACATCACTCTATGATCCATAGAGTCCCAGGCATTGTGTCCCCCTGGTGGAAAAGAAGAGGAATAAGTACTGTGTTGTGGTCCAGATTTATCAAAAAAATTATTTTTTCAACCAAATTTGTCATTCTTAGGGTACGGGTATGCTTTTTTCTGTCTGTAATCCCTCAAATCCCTATCTATTTTGCCACACTTCCTTTTAAAAATAACATGACATTTTTCTTCCACCTGTTGCTTAATAATAAAATATTTTCTCTTCTCATTTTCAACAGAAAACATAAGACCATTGGTCACTACTTCATTAATGTATTCTATCTCCTGAAATACTTGCCCCATAATCCTTTCATTTTCTTTAATCAGAGCTTTCATGACTTCAAAACCACTATGGTCAAAAATACTCAACAATTCTTCGTGAAAGGGGGAGCCTTCCACTACATTGTTTGGAAACTTATAAAAACGCAGTCCTTTGGGTACTATACCCCTTTTAATACAGTCATGCAAGTAACAATTGTCAATACCCAGAGTTTTATGTTTGTAAATTAAATCAGTGAGTTTTTTAATATTGGCTCTATAAGACACTTCACTGTCTTTCTCAACATCCCGGTCATTAAATATAAAGTTATTATCAGTACCTTGGTGACTGGAAAAAGACTTGTAACTAACAAGCCATGAAGCCAAAGAGGAAGAGTCCGTCCACTCATGTACTCCATTGTCACCATTAGCCGTACTATCAGTCATTTCCACAGGAGCATGTCCCTGAACACCACGTTCCCTTAAAAGGGAGGACTGTCCATTCGGACCTTGGTTCTGGGAATTCAATGCCAAATGATTGTAACAAAATTTAGTTGCAGCTCCCTTCTGTAATGCAGCCTCACCTCTAGTGCCCCTCGACGGCAAATTGGAAGAAGTTGCAATTACTTCCTCTACAGGCACATCAGCCTGTCTGCGATCCAAATCAGCTTCCTGATTGCATGCAGGAGTGGAAATGCAATCCTTCCTGTGGGTAGGCCTCATAGGGTTGATATCAAAAGAATTGTCTTTCCCTCGCTGAGAGTTACCAGTCATAAGCGAAATCAATTGGGTAAGCTGCCCCTCCACACGAGACAGGCGCGAATCCAGGTCAGTACCTTGAACTGCTTCCCCATCCTGGAAGCTAGCCTCTGCCTCAGATACCTCCATGTAACAAGTAATCCAAAAACTCCAAGGAAAGGGTGCCACAGAACCAGGAACCAACAAAACCACAACAGGCACCCAAAGAGGCAGAAGGTAATAATAAAACACGAGCCTGTAGGTGTAAGCAGCAGCAGGTTTAATCACATGAACGCCACACAATACAAAGCGTTTTCGTCCATCAGACTTCCTCAGATGTAAAATGAAAGAATGAAGGCTGTGACTGCTTATATACCCCTCCCAATCTAATTAGTAGTTAAAACAATTGTTTAATTGACACCAATTAAATCCTGTAACTAAAATATTCATGACAACCTACCAACTTTCCACAAATACAGATGAAAGCAGATAAAAACACACGCATTTTGATGAGAGCTGCAAAACTATAAAATAAGTATATATAATGTTTTGCAAGTTCTTTTTGTTGGTTTTTGATTCAAGTTTATTTATCTGTCCAACACATTGTGATGGTTTTAGTATTTTAAAAAATGCTTGTGTTTTTATCTGCTTTCATCTGTATTTGTGGAAAGTTGGTAGGTTGTCATGAATATTTTAGTTGCAGGATTTAATTGGTGTCAATTAAACAATTGTTTTAACTACTAATTAGATTGGGAGGGGTATATAAGCAGGCACAGCCTTCATTCTTTCATTTTACATCTGAGGAAGTCTGGTGGATGAAAATGCTTTGTATTGTGTGGCGTTTATGTGATTAAACCTGCTGCTGCTTACACCTACAGGCTCGTGTTTTATTATTGCCTTCTGCCTCTTTGGGTGCCTGTTGTTGTTTTGTTGGGTACTGCAGTACTTATTTTTTTTAGGCTGTCTTCGGGTGCAACGTACTAGATCTGGGGTTTACAGTAAAGCATCACGGGATATGTACTGGGTCTCGAGCTTCTCTGAGAGTTTGAGCTTGAAAAGCGGCTGACTCTGAGCCGAGGGATCGGCTCCGAACCCACGTGTAAGAACAAAAAGGAGAGATGAACAACTCACATGGAATTTTATGGTAGGTACATAACTTCTTTTTCCTATCATTCCTTGTCTAAGGACAGAGTTCCTTTGGTGGGCAGAGGCTTGCAACCACAACAAGGGACTCCCTTTCACTCAACCCCTCACCGCCCAAACCCTGACAACTGATGCATCAGACTATACATGGGGGCTCACATGGCAGGCAAATGCATTCAAGGCAAATGGAGCCCAGGACAAATTCACCTGCATATCGATCAAAAAGAAATGTTAGCTGTACAGAATGCACTGACAGCCTTCAAATACCTTATCCTTCCAGGACAGCTTTTGATAAAGACAGACAACACCACAGTTATGTGGTACATAAACAAGCAGGGGGGAACTCATTCCTACCCACTCTGCAGGTTAGCCATGGCCCTTTGGAACACAGCCTTGAGCAACCAAATGCACCTGCAAGCTCAATTCCTGCCAGGCAAACAAACTTATCTGGCAGGCGACTTAAGCAGAAATCTACTGGACACATACGAGTGGAAACTGGAACCCAACTCATTCAAACTTCTAATCCACAGGTGGGGGCACCAGAGGTGGACCTCTTTGCTCCCCCCCAAACCATCAACTGAGCAAATTTTGCACCAGAAATCCCCACAGCCAAGCATGGAAAGTGGATGCCCTATTCTTCAAATGGGAAAACCTTTCAGTCTATGACTTCCCCCCTCTGCCCCCTCTCAAAAGTGCTACTCAACATCAAACAGGACAGACCAAGGACAATCCTTATTGCACCAGACTGGACACGCCGGCACTGGTACCCACTCCTACGCAGTCTGACAGCAGTGCCTCCCTGGCACCTACATCAGACCCCCCCCTCCCTGCTGTCCTAGTAGGAGGGACAGATTTTGCATCGTCAGCTGCAAACCCTGAACCTTGCAGCCTGGCTTATTTCCTGAATACACCACCAGCAACCCTCAGCAAACAGGTGCTGGATGTCATCCTTGAGTCCAGAAGGCCTAGTACTAGGAAATCCTATTCAGAAAAGTGGAAAAGATACTGTTCTTGGAGCCAGTCTCAAGGAAAGGACACAGCTGTGCCCACCTTACCTCAAATCCTAGATTACCTAGCAGAGCTGCTCCACAAAGGCATATCCTTCTCATCAATTAAGATTCATGCCTCTGCCATCTCAGCTCATCACAATACTGAGCCCACCCCTCTTCTCTCACCCTCTGATCAAACAGTTTCTGAGAGGAGCTAACAATTTAAGACCCCCGAGGAGAGCTCCCATCCCTGCCTGGGACCTTAACTTTGTACTAGAGAAGCTCACGCTTCCCCCTTTTGAGCCTGCTGCTACAGTGGAGTTAAAATTCCTCTCTTGGAAAACAGCCTTACTCCTAGCCATCACTTCAGCAGGATGAGTGTGAGTTACATGCTCTAATGGCTGTGGAACCCTTCGTTATTGTCCATGCTGACAGGGTTTCCCTCAGGACTAACCCATCATTTATGCCCAAGGTGGTATCCAGTGTCACTTTAAACCAATCCATCCATTTACCAACCTTTTTCCCTAAACCTCAGAATAAAGGGGAAATGATCCTGCACTCCTTGGACGTGCACAGACAGCTCAGATTCTACCTTGACAGCACTAAGCCTTTCAGAAAATCTGACCAGCTGCTAGTCAGCTTTGCTACAGGGGCAGAGGGCAAGGCCATTTCAAAGCAAACCATTTCCAAATGGATAGCACACTGCATCCATTTCTGCTACAAACACCATGGAAAACCTACCCCACAGGGGATCAGGACTCATTCCACTAGGGTTACCTCAACCTCTACAGCATTTCTCAGGGGAGTCCCTACAGGGACATCCTGGAAGCTGCATCCTGGAGTTCTGTACACACCTTCACCAAGCATTGCTACTTACCTGTCTTTTCTCAATCCAGAGCTGGATTTGCCATAGCAGTCTTACAAGGCCTGCTAGCCAGCCTAATACTTCTTGACTGCCTCCACCCTTCCTCAGCTTTGGGAATCAACCCGTGTGTGATGACTGCAACAGTGAAACATGAAGAACATAGTACAGTTGTGTACACTTACCATAAATGTAGATGTTCAAGTGTATTCACTGTTACAGTCCTGGTTACCCTCCCTCCAGCCCCCTGACTTATCTATGCTTTCTACCTATCCTCTTTGGCCATATCTTATGGCTATGGTATTTACTTTTTACTGGAGGTGTTCCACACCATGTAATTGCTTCCTATTTTGTGGGCTCCTGACATCTGGGGCAAGAAAAACTGATGTAATAGGTTCATAGGTTCATACTAGGCTATCTGCCCTAGGGCATTTATAAGCCTAGCCAGAGTGTGTGTGGCTTTCACCACCCCTTAGGATGAGAATACTATACCCATTAGTTTGCTGTGCTTCTGTCCAGCAGTGACACAGAGATGATTCCTGGGGTAAACCTACGATCTCCCATCCACTCGTCAAGATTTCTCTTGAACAGAGTCAGTGAGGGGCTCTGCCTCACATGGACTGGGATTCTGTTCCATAGTGTAGGGAGTCTCTGGGTGATGAATCTGTCCCTCCAGCACGTCCTATTTATATCCGTGTTGAGGTTTAAGTCTCTTGCTCTCGTGGCTCTGGTGGATTTGGATTTTTAGAGGTGGAGCATGTCCATTAATTCCAGGTTGGACATGGCCTTGTATGTCAGGCACAGATCACCTCTGAGCAGACGGTATGCGACTAAATAGAGCTGGAGTTTCTTCAGTCGGGCATCGTATGACATATGTTTGAGCCCCTTTATCCTTTTGGTGAGGAACTTTTGGGGTCTTTCCAACTGCTGCAGGTGTCGGGTAAGGTACATTCGAATGGGACGTTGTACTCAATCATTGGTCTGATAAGTGAAGAGTACAGGGGTACAATGACCTCTCCTGATCTGGATGTGAATCCCTTCATGATCAGGTGGACAATGTAGAAGGTCTTCCTAACCACTTTGGCAATGTGAGTGTCAAAGAGAGGTTACTGTCAACTTGGGTCCCCAGGTCCCTGATAACTTCTTCCGTGTTTAATGGATTACCACCTATGTGGTAATTAGGGGTTACCTTGTTTTTCCCAAAGGGTATGACTATACATTTTTTGGCATTTAGCTTAAGGCCATGGCTCTGGCACCAGTTATCCATTTCTATGAGACCTCTCTGGAGGATGTCTGTGTCTGATGGAGTGTCAATTATGGTGCCCAGTTTGCAGTCATCTGCAAATTTTGTCAGCCACAATCCCCCTATGTTTGCCTGCACTTCAGAAAAATAAATGCCGAACAAGAGGGGGCCCAGGACTGAGCCCTGTGGGACACCGCTTGTGACCGGCTTAGAGTCTGACGTGTGTTCTGTCCTTGAGCCAGTTTGCAACCCATCTTGTGACATATGGGTTTACATCTAAGCTGGTGAGCTTTTCTATGATGCCCGAGTGGGGTATTGTGTCGAACGCATTTGCTAGGTCAAGGTAGGCTGTGTGAACTGCCTTACCCTCATCAATGGCCTTAGTGACTGTTTCGAAAAAGTCGACCAAGTTCAAGAGGCAGGATCTGCCCTTGACAAAGCCAAATTGGGTAGGATCCAGTGTCTGTAGGTCCCCAATGTCTTTATTTATGAGTTCCATTATGATCCTCTCCATAGCTTTGCAGACAAGGCTCGTCAAGCTTATGGGGCGGTAATTTCCAGGGTCCGTAGAAGCACCGCCTTTGTGGAGTGGGACCACAGTTGCCGTACGCCATTCTTTGGGTATGTATCCTGTAGTAAGGCTAAGATTAAACAGCAGCCTTATGTGTGGGTTTAGTTCCTCATTGAGTTCATGTAGCACACAGCCGGGGACACCGTCCGGTCCCATTGATGCTGTGTTTTTGCTTTAGAGAGAGCAGCTCTCACCTGGGCATCTGAGATGTTTGGGAGGCTAGACTCTGGTGGGATAGATATTTCTCCTTTTGGGGAGGGGAGAAATTTGCACTGAACCTGTCTGCCAGTATGTTGGCAATGTCTGTGGGTTCAGTGATTTTTTATCATTTTGGACTAATTCTGAGCATATCTGGGAGTTTCCACCCAGGTTTCTAACATAGCTAAAGAAGGCCTTATGATTGTCTTTTGTGTCATTAGCGATTTTTCTCTCAAAGTTGGCCTTGGATGATTTTATGAGTGATCGTAGTTTTTGCTAGTATTGATCAGAGATGCCTTCCTCTTTAGGGATTTTGCTCTGTCATGTAGTAGCTTTCTCCTCTTGTTGTAGAGTTTGTTTATGGCTGGGGTCCACCAGACCGGGCGCCTGCCTTTGGTGGAAAGGGTCTTGATTTTATTAGGGATTGCTTGATCCATACATTCCTGGAGGTGCTCGTAGAAGGCATTTGTAAGGGTTTCAGCAGCGTGGGTTGTGGTTTCCACTGGCTCGGGGCCTTGAAGGATACCACTCCAGTCTTAAGAAGTGTGAAGTTTGCTTTTGAGAAGTTCTTCACTGTGGTCTTTTTGCTGGGGGTGGGGCGGGATGTGGATCTCCAGTGAGATTAATTTATGGTCTGATCTCACCAATGAGGGATATACTTCTGGTGTGGAGCATTTTGTCCCCATGTTTGTGATGATCAGGTCTAGTATATTTTCTCCTCTTGTGGGAATGGTGACTAGTTGTTCCATAGCATTTGAGTTTATGAACTCCAGGAACCTTTGGGCTAGGGTGTTGGGGCTTGAGTAATGTTCCCAGTCTATGTTTGGGTAGTTGAAGTCACCCAATATGATGGTGTTTGGAGAGACATTCATACTCTCCAGTGTCTTCAGGAAGGCTGTGTGGGTTTCCTGAGTTTGAGAAGGTGGTCTGTAGCATGCTACAAACTGTAGGGCAGTTTTACCTATGGTTAATTGCACCTGGATGGTCTCTGATGCTTCGTGCGTTGCCACTAACCTGGAGGTGTGGGTATCCTTTATGAATATGGATACTCCCCCTCCTTTTGTGGTTCAGTCCGGATTTTGGAACTGGAACGCATGATATGAGGTATAACCTGATAGTGCTGGGGTGCTCTCAGGAGCCTTGAACCAGGTTTCAGTCACAGCACAGACATCGATGTTCTCCATACTGAGGAGGGCTTCGAGGGCGTGCATCTTGAGGTTTAGACTTCTGGCATTGAGCAGTATTACCCTTAGTTTTTCTCCATTTTTGTTTTCTAGGGCGGTAGGTTTATCATTTGAGCCTTGCCTAAAAAAGGCACTATGGGGGTGGCAAGAGCCTTTGCCAATATCCGGAAGCCCAGGGGTGACAGGCGCAAGCCGTCCCTTGCAAAGCAGCGTGGCTTGTCAAGCATGTCATCCCAGGCAGACAGACATTGGATCCCCTTAGAATGACACCAGTAATTAAGCCAATTATTAAAGCTGATCATTTTGTCTCTGTATTGTGGCATCATTCTTGGTGAGGGTAGGATACTGCTCAGGGTCAGGGTCATACCGGCCTGGGCTACATAATCTGAAAGCTCTTCTATGTCTCTTTTCATGTAGTCCAGGGAGGTACGTCTCAGGTCGTTCACACCGGCATGGACAATGACTGAGTCATACTTGTACTTGCTGTGGAGTGACCTGAGTGCTTGTGTTATGTGGCGGATTCTAGCACCTGACAGGCAGCTTACTGTGATCTTTTCCTTGTTCAGTCTGGTGAGTGGGACGTCAGTGTGTCTGACTATGGAGTCACCTATAACAAGTGTGTCTGGCATTGTGTTTGGCCTTAAGGGCTGTGACTGTTTAGCACACTGACTTTGAGAACTATGTGTTGCATGTCTTATGTCTTGAGGTGGCAGTTGCTTGGGTGTCTGCTTTGGAGGCCTCTCTAGTTTTGGTAGAGTTTTGATCAGTGCCTCCGAGTATGTCTTTGTGTGTTTATGTGTTTGTTTTGCAGTTGTGATAGTTCTATGTGAAACTGGGTTTGTGGTGTGCGTGGTTTCCTTCTCCTCCTGTCTGGTCTTGCCAGTCCTGAGAAGAGAGAGCTCAGCCTCCAGTTTGGCTATATAGTTGCATCTCTCACATGTATTTGTGTTTTGTGGGAGAAGGAGTGGGTTGTCTGTGTACATGAGGCAATTGTAACATTGCCTCAAGATGCCCAGATTCACCAGCTGAACAGGAGAGGACGCTAGCAACTGACCCTTCGACATGCTAGAAAAAGTGAAAAAGTTTGCTGTGTAACTGAGTCAGAAGGGACCTATAGGGAAATGGGTACTCAAGGGGATTCTAGGCTAATGTAGTACTTTGTTTAGTATATAAGTACTTTACCTATATAAAAATGCTTTAGGAGCAAGTGCTGAGCTTTTGAGATAGAGAATAGACTGTTTAGATTGCAAGTAGAGAAGTTCTAAGGGAAAAATTGAAGAGCAGACTTTACGGAGCCAGAAATAGTTTAACCTTGTTTAACCGGGCTGCCCGATGGTGCTCTATGGGCAACTCCGCTAAATCACGAAAAGCGTGCTAAAGCGGGCTTTATAGCAGGGGGTTGAAAAGAGCTAGGAATTGACCCAAAATGGCCAATAGACTACAAGTTTCTGGCTGGAACCACTGCTCTAGGGACAAATAGGCTGCTCAGTGCTCCCCACTCCCACTGGTGAACAAAGAAGCTTCCCTTTATCCAAATAAGGATATGGAATAGTACAGGAACCAAGCCAAAGCCCAGAGATCAGCAAACTCTGAAGACTGGACTATTCTAGTTCAGTAAGGCGGGAAAACAAAGATTTTTTTTTTTTTTTTTGCAGAAAACAGAGGAAAAACAGACAGTAAATGCTTTTAAACGGCTAGCGCACTTGAGTGTGTTAGCCTACAGGTAAAATTAAGCAACAAATAACTTTTTAAAAGTGCAAAACAGTTAATCAACACAAAAACAGTTTAAATAGAATGCAGAGCTGTATAAACAGGTGAAAATGCAGTCGCTAAGCAGTAAATAATCAAAAAGCCAGAAAAAATACTTAAATCAGGAAAAAGTCACTCTTTTGCTCTCTGCTGCTTGTAGAACTCTGCAGGACACCACGAGGAGCTGTGCTGAGTTGAATACAAGCGAAAAAGTGCGCTAAAGTGGGCTTTATTACAGGGGGCTGAAAAGAGCTAGGAATTGACCCAAAATGGCCAATAGACTACAAGTTTCTGGCTGGAACCACTCCTCTAGGGACAAATAGGCCGCTCAGTGCTCCCCACTCCCACTGGTGAACAAAGACGCTTCCTTTTATTCAAATAAGGATATGGAATAGCACAGGAACCAAGACAAAGCCCAGAGATCAGCAAACTCTGAAGACTGGACTATTCTAGTTCAGTAAGGCGGGAAAACAAGATTTTTTTTTTGCAGAAAACAGAGGAAAAACAGACAGTAAATGCTTTTAAACGGCTAGCGCACTTGAGTGTGTTAGCCTACAGGTAAAATTAAGCAACAAATAACTTTTTAAAAGTGCAAAACAGTTAATCAACACAAAAACAGTTTAAATAGAATGCAGAGCTGTATAAACAGGCGAAAATGCAGTCGCTAAGCAGTAAATAATCAAAAAGCCAGAAAAAAATACTTAAATCTGTTATAGCAAATACAGTTATAACAAATGCTCTGAAATATGCTGTATATTTCCAAAATGTTTGAGAAGGACAGTCAGAACACAAGAAGGTTCAGGCGAAAGAGAAAAAAAAAAAGTTTTGTTTTACTTTTTGAAAGGGAAAAAGGAGGAACAGAAGGCCTTATCAAATGTTCTCTCTGTATTAAGCAGAATGAGCTAATGACACTAGACTGGGAGGTGTGTCACAGTAGGGGCGGGCAACTGCAAAGCCACCAAGTATAAGAGCAAGACACCAACAGGGAGGGAGGGTCGGACAAAATAGCCTACAGACAGCAAGCACTAGAGAGACAAATTAAAGTTTTTAAACAGATAAGGATTTGTGAAGATACTGAATAGACAAAGTGCTTTATATATATTAAATTGTAAAAACAGTAATCTGTAAAAATAATCAAAAAAATCAAGATACTTATATTTTGTAGCTCAGTTGCGGTCAACAACTTCTCCAGTCTGCACTGTGTGCAAAGACAGAAACCCTACCAATAGTTAGGGCTTAAAAACCAGAACAGCTTCTTTTTTTTTACAAGAACACAAAAGAACCAGCCAAGAGATAATTACACAGAGGAAATGTTTCAGTTTACACAATAGCCTACAGACAGCAAGCACTAGAGAGACAAATGAAAGTTTTTAAACAGATAAGGATTTGTGAAGATACTGAATAGACAAAGTGCTTTATATATATTAAATTGTAAAAACAGTAATCTGTAAAAATAATCAAAAAAATCAAGATACTTATATTTTGTAGCTCAGTTGCGGTCAACAACTTCTCCAGTCTGCACTGTGTGCAAAGACAGAAACCCTACCAATGGCATCGGCTGCATGCTTTATACCCCTGACGACCTGACGTCATGGAAGAGGTGACAGCATCAGAAATCCCAAGACTCTGGTATTCAGGCCAACTGAGGGATACCTGCAGGCAGATAACCCAAGTGTGTTGATTGCAACAGTGAATACACTTGAACATCTACATTTATGGTAAGTGTACACAGCTGTACTTTCTGCATTACTTGTGAATTGTTACCCTATGGCCTTTCTTACTCCTCTATCAAATATCAAGGTTTGTCTACCATTTCAGCATGTCTGCCCATGGATCCTTCCCTTTCAGTGCATTCCCATGTTAAAATGTTTTGGAAAGGGGTGTTGCATACCAAGCCTCCTGAAAACCTTGGGGTATTAGAAATTTGTGCTCTGTTTTAACTAGCTCATTAGGCTGATTCGAGGTTCTTAACATGGAAAACAATTTTATTTGATTGCTCTGACATCTGCAAAAAGAGTATCTGAGTTGCAAACTCTTATGGTGGGTCAAGCATTTAATTTTTGCTTAAAGTTATGGTTTCCTTAAGAACGAATCCTAAAGTGGTACCCAGGTTTACTTTGAGCTAAGCTATCAACTCTGTCATCTTTGCAAAAGCTAAAAACAAGGAAGAAAAGATTATTTGTACTCTGTATGTCCTCCAACAACAAGGATTAGTTATTTCATTTGAAGGTAAGAAAAAAGACAACCTTTGTTAAAGTAGGTAGCCATTTGGAAATAGTCTTATGCTATTGCCTTTTATTATACCTACCACAGTAATGCAGTTCCAGGTTGGGTGAAGGCTCACTTTATCTGAGTCTTGGCTTCATCTGTGGCTTTTTAGAAAGGGTTTTATTTTAGAAGCAGAAACTTGGACCTCTGATTATCTTTACAAAGCCCTCCAAACTTTATTGCTTCATGTCTAGATTAGGCTTTGCTAGCACCATTTTCCAGGGGTTTATGAACTCTCATCCTTCTTTCCACTTAGTACAAGCTAAGGCTACTGCAGCAGTGATCAAATGATGAACATAGTACGATTGTGTGAGCAAACTTACCATAACAGATGTTTGACTATTGCTGCAGTAGCCACTTCCTCGGTCCATTCTCCTTATTTTTATGTTTTTGTTAATAGGTTGAGGATTTTTGTGTTGCTTTCCCAGCATTGACCTTTCCAGGAATTTAGCCTCTCTCTCTTAGTTGGCATAAAAGCTCTGAACTGTTTGGCACCCAAACCACTCTTTTTCTTCAGCTCAAGCTGGTTAATGATTTTGGACGCATGGAATGTGGTCTTAAGCTTTGGAAGCTGGCTGGCTGGCTGTTCTATCCCTATTAGGATACAAACCATATAGCTAAGGATACTGCAGTAGTGATCATTTCAACATTTAGTATTATGGTAAGTTTAGTTCTACAACTGCATTTTCGTAGTTGTCCGTTTCTTAAAAAAAGGAAATATTTTTGTAATAATTTGAAAGAACAGTATTAGGAGAACAGAAGCCTTGACACTAGCAATCATTCAGTTTGTTTTGCTTGATGATGCACTGCTGTCCTCTGTAGTTTGAGTGGAGAATAAACCCAGGAGCTTTGCTTTCAGCAGTTTGAAGATAGAAGTTAGTTTGTCCAGAGCATGATGATGCTCTGAACAATCTGTACTACTTTGTAATGTCTTACAAGGCCAGTCGGCATAAAGAAGACAGCGATGTCATTAGAATTAGTGACAGACCCATGGCAGTCAGACTCCAGTGCTGTGATAGGCAGTATTCATAATCTCAGCCTATGCTTCATAGTAGGACTGTGATAATGAGGAAAAGAGTGCATTCAGACAGCAGTTGCAGGACCTACTATATAAGGCCATTCTAGACTTCTGTCTGACAAATGTCTTAATAATAGCCAACACATGGTTCAGAAAGAGACCGTCACAGGACCCCATAAACAAGAGTGGCATCCTCAGGGATGCAGTCTACTCACAGCATAAAATCACTGGTTGCCACAATTAGCTGCAAGCAGTGGTCAGAGAAGGCTCTAAGGTCAAGAGAGCTCAGGCTGAAGTTGACTGGAGAGAAAGCACATCAGTTCAAGGAATTACTCAAGGCTCTAGCATCTCAAGAAGAAGAGGAAATAGGTGGAATTGAAGAATGGCAGCACCCAAGACAGCATGTGTGAGAGCTACAGAACAGATATGTGGCTGATCAAGTATGGAAAGAAGGTACATAAAGAAAACTAATAGCAGAAAGCAGGTAAAGGGAGAGGTAGAAAAGATGGACTAGGCTAGGAAGGAATACTGTTTGACTAAAGAATCTAAGAAAAGAGTTGCAATAAACAAAGAACAAGGCATCAGAGGCAGTCTACCTGCTTGTGGGTATAGCGCACAAAAACTACATCAGGTTACAAGAGAAAGACAGAAAGATCAAGAAGATAGTCAGAAACCCTTCATAAGGGATGCCAGCAACAACTTGTGTACCAGTCCACAGAGCATCAAAGGCAGATAAGAGTTCTTCCAGCAGCTGCTAAATATAGAAAACTTCACAGAAGCTGTACTGCCTCAGACACTGCCTGCCATAGAGGAAATAAGAATAGCAGTAAGGAAAATAAAGCCAGGTAAGGCAGCCTACTAGGATGAGTCCATAGTAGATATGATAAAAATGTTGGGTGAGCTAGGGGATAAATGGCTACTGAGAGTACTTATAATAGTGTGGAGAATGTGGAGTACCCCTCATAAGTGAAGAATAAACATACTTGTGCCAGTGTTTAAGAACAAAGGGGGCATTCACAATTGTGGGCAGTACAAAAGTATCAAACTATTTCCACATTGCATGAAAGTTCTGGAGAGGGTGATGATGGAAGATGAGCAGTTTGGATGGAGGTCAGCAGACAGCACAGTTGACCCAATGTTTGCAGTGACACATGCTTGAGAAGAAGCTAGAAATGAGAAAGGATTCCAATTGGGCAATCCTAGACTTGGAGAAAGCATATGACAGGAACTCATGAAAGCTGATTTGGGCAGTCCTGTGGGTTCAAGGTTCCAGAAACACTGGAAGAATTAATGGAAGCTATGTACATGGAGTCAAAGACTCAAGTATAAACAGTATTTGGTCTCACAGAGGGGTTTCCAGTGGGAGTTGGTGTGCATCTGGGTATTGGCTCTGACCCCACTGCTGTTTATACTGATGGTGGCCTAGTTAGCAAACAGGTTGGAGGGGACACACTAAGAAAGTTGCTGTATGCAGACAGTGTAGCATTACAGGCAGTCTCTGAGAAAGAACTTCAATGAAGGATAGGGAATGAAATGCAAAACTGAAGGCACATCGAATGAAACTGAGTACAGATAAGCAGTTATAATGGCAGCAAATGGGGGAAATCAGAAGATGCTGAGAAATGATTTAGAAGGGAAATAGTGGAACAGGTTATCAACTTCAAGTATCTGGAAGGGGCAGTTGAGTTAGAGGGAAGTTTGTCTGAGGAGGTCAAAACTAGAATCAGGGGGGGTGAAGCCAACTGGCACAGAGTGTCAAGTTTAGTGTATGACAGAAGAATGCCAAAGAAGCTGAAAAGTAAGGTGTACAAAATAGTGGTGCTACCAGTTACTACTGTATGGTATAGAAACCTGAGAAATAAAGGTAGAGCAGTGGAGGAAGCTAGAGATGATGGGAGATGAAGTACTTGAGACCAGTGTTAGGATGCACACTGTGGAACAGACTAATTAATAAGAACATAAGAGCAGAAGCCAAAGTAGTTCCAGTTATGGAAGAGGTCAAAGAGAACAGATTACAATAGTTTGGGCACATGTCAAAAATGCAGAAGACAGATTTGGGACGGGAAGAAGGCAAGAGGAAAAGAGGGCATCCAGCAAAGAAGTGGATGGATTGTGTGAGAGAAGACCGGTGACAGTCAGGAATGGGTGTCAAAGAAGGTCAGAGAGTGGCATTGAATATAGAGAGAGAGAGTGATGGTGACAGTTGACATGACACCCCAACCCCATATTGAAAGTGGGGGTAAAGGGGGTTGATAATGATTTGTAATGTTCCCATGAAATTTTAGATAAGACTCGTGCATTGCATGCCTTGTACTGCTGATTGTACAACCTAATTGTAGGCAACAGGTAAACATTTGCATGTCTAGCAGAACTAGTAAAATAAGATATTTCATGTGACATATTAAAGTGACAAAAAATATACTTTTCTGAAGAGTATTATTTTTTATTAATTAAATACTGAATCTGAAGTAGTTAACTTCATTTGGTCATCAACCTGTGGGCTTCGGATCCAGACCAGATCCGAGACGGCAGTTTCACCAGCATCAGATCCAAGCTCCTCCCCTTACCCATAATACCACCACATCTCCTTCCTTCCCTCAGATCTCGTTTGCTGCAGCTTCGCCTGCATCGTGATTGCTGAGCTCCAGGTGGTAAGATATTTTTTTGGGGGTTTTTGAGTGTGTGTGTGTTCCTAATTCTTAGGTCCCTTTATTCCTCCCCTTCGTGTTCTCCATTGAGGTTTAGTGTTAGTTTAAAAAAAAAATAGTTTTTTGTTAGTCCAGGGTAGCATAGGCCTTCTCCTCCCCTTTCCTGCCTTGTGTTTGAGTGTGTGTTGAGAGTTGTGTTGGGTAGCCAGACACTGTTATGGCAGATCAACAAATGTTGGTCTTTAGAAAAATGCACAAAGTGTGGCCATAAGTTATCCCCTGTGGATGGCCCACACTGTGTGTTGTTTGTTTAGGGGCCGCTCATTTGTCCACTGAGTGCTCCATATGCATGGGGTTTAACCCCAGGGCCTTAAAGGTCCGTAAGGCCAAATTAATCTTGAAGGGGCTTCTCCCCTCCATGGAGGTGGCTGCCTCCTTGTCTTCTGTAGCAGTGGTCTTGGCTGTGACTGCTCTCTCCAGTTCTGTTATGTCCTCTCCTCCCTCCCAGCCTGGGACTCACCCTCCTGACCACCAACCTGGGGAATGGGAGAAGAAAAAAGAAAGAGAGGCACCATGAGATAGAGAAAGGGAGGAAGAGATCCCCAAAGCACATGGGATCCAGCAGGTCCTCCTCCCAAGCTTCCTGCACCTTACAGGCAGACTTCCCCTCGGCTCCAATATCCAAGGTTTTCCCCAGAGCCAGAGGAGGTTTGGCCTTTGTCTAGTGCCTCCAGTCACCATCCTTCTAGGGGAGGGCATCCTCTCTGTCAGTTGCTCAGGAGGCTCGCTCCCCCTTGGCATTCAATATGGTGGAAAGGGTTCTCGCTAATGGATCAAGGCCCCTGACTATCTCCTCGGGGTCTGCCCAGACCCCCTCTATTCTGGGTGCATCTTCTGCCAGTCTGCCCTTGCATGGACAGCCCATGATCGACATGCCCCAGACTGTTCTCCATGAGGACCCCCAAGCAGTTAATTAGCCCTCTCAGGAGAGTTCCACCGAAGAGGTTCCTCACAAACGTAAGTGCAAAAGGAGGCACTTGGACTCCCCCAAGTCCCTCACTAAAGATACTGACTTAGAGGAAGGAGGAGGCTCCCCAAGATCACCCCCCCAAGGATGTCTCATTTGGAGACATCGTAGCGATCCTGCACCAGTGGGGGGGGGTTGATCCACCCCCACGCCTTCCTCGGACAAGTCAATGTTTCTGGAGGCATTTGACATGGGCCCTTCTACCTGTTGGGTGTCCCCTCTGTGGACCCCCTGGTGGACCTCATTACTACCAGGGCATGGAAAGAGCTGGACACCATGGAGCCAATCCCAAAATGTCCAGATAAAATCTTGAGGCCCCCGGTGGATAGACCAAGCTGGAATAAAGGGTCCCCAGTGGATGCCATAGTGGTAGCAGCTGCCATGAACTGGCTCAGGAGAGTTCCATGGTCCATCCCCCGGACTGAGAGTCCAGGACGATGGACAATTTGCGAAAGTAGATTTATGCTTCAGCTACCTTTTGTATAAGGGCGCTGAACTATATGGCCCATGTTACCAGACTGCAGGGTGACCTGATCAGAGAGTTCATTGCGTCTCCCCCAGAGTCCATGTCGCCAGATAATAAATGCACATTCTCTATGCGAATGGCCACTCTGAAAGAGGTTACCAACACACCCATGCAACTCCTTTCTCATGCCACCTGAGTAGCACGGGAAGCCAGGTCTGGTGTTGCTATGAGGCGACACACCTGGGTCAGGCTATGCAATTTTGCGGAATCCTTCAAGGTGTCTTTTGTGAATGCTCCCTAAGCAGCTCTTCCTTGTTTGGGAAGACGGTCTGTGACACACTAGTCCAGAGTGAGAAGGATGGGAAGACACTGTCTGCCATTGGAATCCGCTTCTCTAACCCCCAAAGATCCTTCTCCAGAAATCAGCAGGGGCAAAAGAAGATGTGGTTCTCAAAGTCTCAGTATTCCCAGGACACTCAAGACTCCTTTTCCCCTAGAGGCAGAGGGGGACAAGACAGACGCTGGCCTAGAGGCAGGGGGGGGTCCGAAGAACTTTAGGTCTCGAGAACCGTTCTCGAACAGACCCGCGCAGCAGCCCTGAGGGGTTCCTCAACTGCTCTACTCTGGAGGCAGTTGGGGGCCATTTCTCCATGCACCTGATGTCATGGGAGTCTGTGTCAACAGACTGTTGGGTGCTCCAAGTAATATCCAGAACACACTTCCCTTTGTGACAAGTCCCTCTCCCCCAAAACACCTCCCAGATTTTCCACCCATGCAAAGGAAGGCAGCAGCCATTGAATTAGAAAAGCTGCTAAGCAAATGGGCCATCCAGCCTGTCCCCCCAGATCACTTTGGATCAGCCATCTATTCCAGGTTCTTTTTGGTTCCAAAAAAGACTGGGACTCCAGGCCGAGTGACCTTTCCACTCTGAACCTGTCAGTTGCCAGAGAAAAGTTCTGGATGGTCACTTTACAATCCATCCTGCCTTACCTGCAGGAAAATGACTGGATGGGATCTATAGACCTCCAGGATGCATACTACCATATAAAGATGCACAGACACTCCAGGAGGTTGCTCTACTTTCGGCTAGGAACCACTCACTACCAGTTCCAGGCCCTACCCTTTGGTCTCACCACAGCCTCCAGGGTATTCACCAAGGTCATGGCAGCAGTAGCGGCACACCTGAGGCTTCAGGGCATACAGGTCTATCCGTACCTGGACAATTGGCTCCTTGCCGCTCCCACCAATCATCTACTCTGTCAAGCCAGGGATTATTTCCGGAAGTTGTCAGACTTGCTGGGCATCACTATAAATATAGCCAAGTCCTTTTTAGAACCAGTTTAGTTCCTGGACTACATAGGGGGCAAGAATAGACACATTGCAATCCAAAGTCTTTCTGACTCCAGAGTGGGTTCGGAGCCTTCATCTTCATGTCCTCACGATTCTTCAGTATCCCTTTTCCCCATCTGCAGTAGTGTTAAGAGCCCTGGGATCCATGGCCGCTACTATCACACTTCTTTTTTCTCGTCTTCACACGCGGGTTCTGCAGTGGATGTTGGCGGTCCAGTGGTCCTTATTGGATCTGCCTTTGACTCATCCGATTTGCATAAGCAAGGCATGCAAGAAGTCCCTCCTCTGGTAGCTCCACTCTCTGGAGATAGTAGAGGGATGGTCCTTTATTGTAACCCTTCCCCAAGCCACGGTGACCACAGATGCCTCCCGACTAGGGTGGGGGGGGGGGTCATTGCTCAGGCAGGAGAGTCCAAGGCACGTGGTCCCTAAATGAGATCAATCTGCATATCAATGTTCTGGAGATGAAGGCAGTCTTATTAGCATTGCAGACCCTTCATGCCTTTTTTCCTCTGGGAGCTATTGTGATTCAGATGGACAACATGTCAGTGGTCTGGTACATCAACAGACAGCGAGGAATCAGATCCTACCCCCTTTGTCGAGAGGCCATGAGAGTGTGGGAATGGGTGATCTCCACCAACCGTTTTCTGATAACAATGCACATTCCAGGTCGGTAAACATACTAGCGGACAAATTGAGCAGAACTATTCTAATGCCTTATGAGTGGCCCCTGAATCCTTGTGTAGCGGAGCAGATCTTCCTTAAGTGGGGTCGGCCTTGCTGCGATCTCTTCGCATCTCCTTCCAATGTGAAGTGAAGCGAGTTCTTCACTATGATCCCCCCCACAGGGGGAATCCTCTAGAGATGCTCTGGTCCATGCTTGGCCTCCTGGTCTTCTTTATGTGTATCCCATGTTACCCCTCATGACAATGTTTTTACAGAAGGCTCGTTGGTTGGAGAGCAGAGTCATACTCATTGCTCCATTCTGGCATCACCAGACCTGGTTTCCCTGTCTGTGGTCTCATCTGGTAGCTCCTCCTTGGATCTTGGATCTGATTCCGGATCTTATTTCGCATCTTTCAGGGATTCCTCTTCCAGACCTGGGCAGTCTGAAGCTCACGGCTTGGCTGCTCCAGTTCCATTGATTGTTAGGACTCCCGGACTTTCTTCCCCTGTTAAGTCTATTCTGGTGGCAGCCCATAAGTCATCAACCAGAAGAGTTTGCCGTAGTAAATGGAAATGTTTTTTGATCTGGGCTTCTCAGAGGGATCTAGATCCCTTTTCAGCTCCAGTGCCAATGGTTCTTGATTTTTTTAGCACACCTTTTCCAGCAGGGCACCAGCTCTTCTACAGTGAAAGTTCACCTGGCTTCCATTTCTAATTTCCATGTAGGCGAAAATATGGAGTCTTTGGCTTCTACCAGACTTTGCAAAACCTTCATTAAAGGGACCTTTCTTTTACAGACTCCAGTGAGTTTTACAGGCGTTAGTTGCACTGCGCTTCAAACTGGCTGCCTCCGTGGACTAGAAATTTTTGTCTTGGAAAACAGCTTTCCTAGTGGCTATCACATCGGTGAGGAGAGTGTCAGAACTTCAAGCATCATCTGTTATCGTTTTTCATAAAGACAGGGTCTCACTTTGGACTAATCCTTCCTTCTTGCCTAAAGTGGCTTCAGAGTCAAATATCGATCAGTTTGCCTCCAAATTTTCAGAACAAGGGGGAATATAACCTACATTTGTTAGATGTACATAGGCAGTTACATTGATACTTACACAGGACTAAGCCCTTCCTCAAGTCTGACCAATTGTTTCTGTCCTTCACTAGACCTTTTCTAGGCAAACCAGTCTCCAAGGTGACAATTGCCAAATGAATTTCCCTTTGCATTGTGCAGGTTTACAAAGATAAAGGTATGTCTATTCCAGGGAGGGTTCATGCCCATTCTATCAGGTCCATGGCTATGTCAGCTGCTTTTTGGTCCAGAGTATCCTTGGATGATATTTGTTCAGCAGCTACTTGGTCCTCATCTCATACTTTCATTTCTCATTATAAATTGGACATGGTTTCCAGAGGGAGAGCATCCTTTTGCTCCATGGTGCGCTGGAACATCCTTCCATGAGAGACTCCCAAGGTTATGGTTGCTGGGGACTCTGTCCCACAGGTTGGTGACCAAATGAAGTTTACTTCAGATAAAGAAGTTATGTACTTATAACATTCCATCTGAGTAGTTAGACTTCATTTGTCACCAACCATCCCTCCCTCCTTCCCCCTGGTCTTATTGTTGGGTTATTTTGCCTGAGTAACCAAGAGATGGTACCCTTGCAGCTCTCTTGCTTTTACTTGTAGGTCAGGTATTGTCGATCAGATTCATGTGTTGGGTGGCAAACTCAATCTGAGGGAAGGAAGGAAATGTGGTGGTATTATGAGTAAGGGGAGAAGCTTGGAGCTCAGATCTGATGCTGGTGAAACTGCCGTCTCGGATCCGAATCCCACAGGTTGATGACAAATGAAGTCTAACTACTCAGATGGAACATTATGGTAAGTACATAACTTCATTTTTCATTCAAATATGTACTGAGTTTATCAGTCTAGAAACTAAAAATGTACATATTTGCTGTGAACTGACTGGCAAAAAAATGGCTATGTCATGCTCAACTGGTGGTGCCTACTAGTATAAGAGCTCTCCAAAACCATTTGAAAAATTACATCAAATTTCTCTGAATAATATGTCTTCATCATCAGTTACAGAATGTCCTTAGCTGGTGATTTAAAGTCTGAAAAAACACATCCTTTTCTTTAGTTAATGTACTTTATTTGCATAATGGTCTTAACTCAGGTGGGAGCAATAATTTTTGTGGAGGAAGAAGCTTTCATGTTCAGAAGACTCTAGATTTTTTTTTACTTCCAATTTAATGACTTGGTAAACTATATTTTGCTATGAAACCTCATAAATGTGTATGTTGTAAATTGAGCTTTTTATCCACAGGTAGAAGTATGTCTGGCTGTAGGTATTAAAAACAAAAGCTGTGATCACTACGTTCTTTATTCTAGCAGATGGAGAATAAAAACACTGGTATCAACAGGATGAATGATAACCTTCCACAGTGCACAAGTTTGCACAGAACAAGAACTCAAAAAATGCACAAATACTCACATAAATGCTACGGATACTTGTGCACTCCTGTGTGCCCTAAAAGTGACAAATTACATTCACTATAATGTATATTCCAGTGCTTGCGCAGTTCTTGTCCCATGCATGTACACTGAATTAGTGAAAACTTAAAAGGAGTCAGCAGATAAAATACCATCATGTAAAAAGTAAGCAATTTCTTTTTTGAATATTGGTGTTATATAACGACTCTTCTGAATGTGGGTTGTTTTACCCTTTGCATTTGATGTAATCAAAAAGCGTAGGTGGTGGGGTAAGGGAGTGGTTAGGTCATAAAATAATCCCCTGGATGGAAGCACAGACGAGCCAAGCCACCAGGGCACTCTTACTGCCTAGAGAAAATGGAGCAAGTCCCAGGGGGATGGTTGGAGAGTAACTAGTAGACTAGGCATGGACTTTCGTTACTGGGGGACAGACAGGTAACTATGAGGTCCAAGAGGACCAAAATGCCTCTGTAAAGCTTTTCTCAAATTACTTTTTCCTCCTGTATACCCCAGTCAGTGAACCTGTGCCTTCACCAGATCTTAACTTTGTGCAGGAAGCTTTAACTATGTCACTCTGTGAATCGGCATCTTTGGCACCCTTGAAATTTGTTTCCTGGATGACTTTGTTGTTGGAGGCTATTACTTATGTCACAATAATTTCGGAGCTGCAGGCTTTGTGTTCTGTCTTTCCCTATTTGGTTTTCCACATGGACATGGTGTCTCTACATACTTAACCCCTCATTTGTCCCCAAGGTAGTTTGTGATGCAAATATGTATCAGCCTATCCATTTACCAGTGTTTTCCAAACCTTTGCAATAAAGGTGAATTTATGTTACATGCTTTGGATGTACACAGACAACTTAAGTTCTACCCTCACAGAACCCAACCCATTTGGGAAGAACTCACAACTCTCTGTTTCACTGTGGCTAATGTGCTTGATACAAGAGTGTCTAAAATCACCCTTTCTAGGTGGATTTCTGACATAATTTACTCCTTGCAATTTTCCCTTACCATTTAACCCCAAAGCTCATTCCATGAGGTCTATTGCCACTATCACAGCTTTCTTTTAAAATTCCTCAGTTGAGATTTGTGCAACAGCTACATGGTGTATGTTGCACACATTTGCTAAGCATTACAAGTTAGAAACCCTTTCAAGGTCTAGGCCTTCCTTTGGAGACAGTATACTCAAAGGTCTCTTGCCATGATTTCATCCAGATGTCTAGTAGCTGTGGATTCTAACCTATCAGTCAGATTGGATAGACCTGATGAATAGGATATGGTAATCCTTTCATTCATGTCTATGTGATACAATGACACCCCCCCAAATTCAAATTGCCATTCTTTAAGGTCTGAAGGACATTTGAATTTCTTCAAATACAGTGTCTATAAATAATGCCTTTGTTTTTTGGCAACAAAATCCTTCTGAGGTAACTTCACAAGCTAGTGCATCATGGAAAGAGAAATGTTTAATGGGGCTCAAGGTTGGAGCACTAGATGTTCTTTGTGTTTCACTGTTGCAGTCATCACTTTTGGGTTATCTGCTTGCAGTAGCCCTCAGTCAGCCTGATTAACAAAGTCTTGGGTCCTGCATCGGTTGCTGTCCCTTCTTCCATGACGTCAGGGGTATAAAACATGCAGCTGACGCCATTACATCAGTCTTTCTTGCCGTGCGGTGCCCGAAGCAGAAGCAGTTCACAAGTGCCGGTCAGCCGACTCCTGAAATTTTCGTTTTTGAGTTTCAGAACTGAAGTCTTCAACTAAAAGCCAAGTACCCCGTTGAGGAAACTTTTTCTTGCTCCTTACCGATGTCAGTAAAAGTTAATAATTGCATTACTTGTGGAAAGCAAATACCTCATAAAGATTTTCATTCGTACTGTATTCCTTGCCTAGGCCTTGACCACAACGTACCATGCTGTTGGTTTTGTGCTTTATTTAATCAGCACACTATCTGTCGTCGGTATATTTTCGCCTCAGAATATTTTGGTTCTCGGTTTAATTATCCAGAAATGTCGTAGGTTAGCCATCTGACTACCGGGATTCCGAAAAAACGCAAGGATAAAGACAGAGACAGGCCGCCGAGGTCAAAACTGCCGATGACGCTTCTCCTAAGCCAGTTGCCAGTTCGCTGGTACTCAGTGAGGTGCAATTGCAGCCCCTGATATCTGCTACTTCTGATTTGCAGGCCTCTACTGAGACCCATTCGGAGTCCGGTATGCCGTGAGATGCTTCAACTAAGGAACCTGTGGATGTCTCTACCTTGGATGGGTCCGGAGCCTCTGTGCAGCACCGGCTTCTGAGGATGTATTCAGGCCTACAGACTTGCATATTAAACCATCTCCTTCTTCTTTTAGGCCTAAATCTTGAACCATGCCTAAAAAACTGACGCCCAGGCCGCATGCTCAGACCTCTATGCCTAAAAAAACAAATGATAAGAATGGCTGAAGATCTTATAACTCTAATCAGGGGAAGCCAGCCTCCGCCTTCTGAGAGACCTAGGACTGAAGTTGTTTATGAATCTTCTGACCAGGATTCTGATTTTTCTGATTCTTCTGATAATCTGGATTTGCCCATATCTACTTATGAGAATTCTGATGCACAGGACTCTATTCCCTCTGCTTCTCCTCCAGAGGATTTTTCTTTTGGTGAAACCTTACATACTCTAAGGAAGCATTTCCACTGGGAAAGCTAGGATTTTTCTGATTCAAAAAAGAGGCTTAGGGATTTCTTACTCCTGCCTCAGCGTAGGCCTTTAGCTATTCTTCCAGTACTAGACATTGTTAATGATGCTTTTTTGGAATCTAGTTTGGCCCCTGATTCCTTGCCTCCTGCTCTCAGAAAACCTGACCGATATTACAGGGTTCCTGATTCACACAAGTTCCTTTTTAAAAATCCTATTGCGGATCCAGATACTGTTTCACAGGGACCCAAGGGCATTATGGCTTCTACTGCTAAAAATCCTACCCCTTCTGATAGAGACTCCAGGGCGCTGGATAGATAGGGTAAGAAGGTTTACACTTATGCAACTTTGGCCATTAGGGCTTTAAACTGCCAGTTTCATATGTTAAAGCATCACTGACATGTTATTGGATTGCTTAAACAGAAAATGATATTGATTCCTGACTGTGCGGAAAATAAAGAATTACAGGATTTAATGCATTCTGCTGAACAGGTTGGAAAACATACTTTGCAATGTGGATATGATTCTTTAGAGGCCTCTTGCAGGGCTTTTCATACTGGTTCTATGCTCAGAAGGCATGCTTGGCTTAAGGAGCAATCTTTACCTGATCATGTTAAAGCTAAATTGTTGGATGCTCCCTTAAATCAGGACCGCCTGTTTGGCAACAAGGCTGAAGAAGTTCTTAAAAAGATGGAAGATATAGCTAAATCTATGCAAACTGTTAAATATATCTTACAAGTTCAGCCTCCTAGATTTAGTAGGCACTGGCCCTCTAAGAATTGGTCCTTTCCAGCCTCTTCAAGGTCTTCTCAAGCCAAACCCAGACATAGCAGAAACCCCAGGTTTCAGTCCCAGGGACACACAAGACTAAGCAGTGGGGGGTTTCCACACCTAAATCAGGGAGTAGTAAGACTCACCCTATGGAAAACAGTCTCAATGACTTGCTTCTAAAACTTCCAAGCACTTCTCAACTGAATGCTCCTTTAGGTGGAAAGATTGGTCTGCAGGCCAAAAACTGGGAACTCATTACCCAGGACAAATGAGTTTTAAATAGTGTCCCAAGGAGATAGATTTCACTTCCACACCTTACCAACACCAAGCGAGTGATCAGATCTGCCCCCAAATCAGGGGGCAGAGGCCCAAATTCAAGTACCCTCTCTCTTAAGCATGAGGGCTATTCAGTTGGTACCAGAAGAGGAAAAGGGTCAAGGGTTCTATTTGTGACTTTTCCTGGTACTCCGAAAAGGCAATACATGGCGTCCCATCCTGGACCTTTCTCCTCTAAATACCTTTCTGGTGATTCCAAAATTCAAGATACTGACTCTTCACTAGCTGCTTCCTATGCTAGGCAAAGATGCTTGGTTGGCAACACTGGACTTAAAAGCATACCTGCACATCCCTATCAGGGAGTCTTGCAGAAAATACCTATGTTTCAAAGCAAGCTACATGCACTATCAGTTCTCTGCACTGCCCTTTGGCTTATCTACTGTGCCCAGGGTATTCACAAGGTGCCTTGCTCCAGTCATTGCATTCTGCAGGCAAAGAAATATTCAAATAGGCCCATATCTGGACGATTGTCTAATTCAGGCAGAAAGCCAGGACATACTTTTGAATCATCTGGCCTTTGTTCAAAGGGTACTGACTTGTCTGGGGTACAACATAAATGAAAATAAATCACAACTGGTACTCTGTCAACAAATTATATTCCTGGGAGCAAGCTTGAATACAACTTCTCAGATGGCTTTCCTCATGCCAGAGAAAAGGATTCATTTGACAACCTACTTCAAACACGTGGCCACAAAAACCCAGTTATCTGCAAGGCAAATACTGCAAGCCTTGGGGTTCATGGCCTCCTGCATTCTTCTAATTCCATATGCAAGGCTGCATATGAGGAAACTGCAATGGTATCTCAAAAGCCTATGGTGTCAACATTTGCAGGATCTAGAGACAATGATTCCTATCATACCTTGCCTATGCCTGGAGTTCCTTTGGTGGGCAGAGGCCTGCCACCAAAACAGGGGACTACCATTCACACTACCCCCTGCCACCCAAACCTTAACAACAGACGCATTAGACTATGCATGGGGGGTCCACCTGGCAGGGAAATGCATTCAGGGCAAATGGAACTCAAGTCAAATGCACTTGCATATCAATCAAAAAGAAATGTTAGTTGTACAGAATGCTCTGACAGCCTTCAAGGACCACATTCTTCCAGGATAATTAATGATAAAGATGGACAACACCACTGTTATGTGGTACATAAACAAGCAGGGAGGTACACATTCTTATCCCCTCTGTAGACTAGCCATAGCATTGTGGAACACAGCCCTGAGCTATCAGGTACATTTACAAGCTCAATTCCTGCCAGAAAAAACTAAATACACTGGTAGACGAACTAAGCAGAAACCTCATGGACCCACATGAGTGGAAACTGGAGCCAAGGATTTTCAACATGTTGACAAGCAAATGGGGAGCCCAGATATAGACCTGTTTGCCTCCCCCCAAAACTATCAGCTGGACAAATTCTGCACAAGGACTCTCCACAAACAAGCTTGGAAAGTGGATACTCTATCCTTCAGCTGGAAAAACCTATCAGTTTATGCCTTTCCTCCTCTGCCTCTGCTCTCCAAAGTGCTACTACAGATCAAGCAAGACAAACCAAGGACGATTTTGATTGCACCAGACTGGCCACACCAACACTGGTACCCCCTCTTGCGCAGTGTGTCACTGTGGGCCCCATGGCACCTGCCTCAGACTCCTACTCTATTGTCTCAGCAGTATAACCAAATTCTACATCCTCAACTTCAAACACTGAATTTAGCAGCCTGGCTAATTACATAATTTCCCCTTTACCATCCCTCAGTAAACCAGTGATGGATATCATTTTAGAGGCAAGCAGGCCTAGTACCAGAAAGTCTTACACTGAAAAATGGAAAAGATTATGTGCCTGGAACCAGTCTCAAGGGATAAGTACAACAGTGCCCAATTTACCTCAGATCGTACAATACTTAACTGAGATGCTTCATAAAGGCCTGACTTTCTCCTCCATCGGAATTCATGCCTCAGCCATCTCAGCTCATTATAACACATAACCACCCCTTTTCTCTCATCCAATGCTTAAGCAGTTCCTCAGAGGGGCCAAAAATCTACGATCACCCAGGAGAGCTCCAACTCCAGCCTGGGACCTCAACTTTGTATTGGAAAAGCTCACCCTTCCTCCTTTCGAGCCAGCTGCCACTGCGGACTTAAAATTCCTTTCTTGGAAAACAGCTTTCCCTTTAGCAATCACTTCAGCAAGAAGGGTATCTGAATTACAGGCCTGCATGGCAATGGAGCCTTTCATCATCTTTCATGTGAACAGGGTGTCCCTCAGGACTAATTCCTCCTTCATGCCCAAGATGGTATCCAGTGTTGCCCTTAATCAATCCATACATTTGCCAACCTTCTTTCCTAATCCACAGAACAAAGGGGAATGGATTCTGCACTCCTTAGACGTGCACAAACAACTTCGAGTTTACTTGGACAGAACTAAACCTCAAAGGAAATCTGATCAACTGCTGGTGGCATTTGCTGCAGGGGCAGAGGGGAAGATTATTTCAAAGCAAACCATTTCCAAATGAATAGGCCATTGCATTCTTTTTTGCTACAAACACCATGGAAAACCTATCCCACAGGGGATCAGACCCCACTCTACCAGGGCTGAATCTACCTCTACAGCCTTTCTCAGAGGCATCCCTACCAGGGGTATCCTAGAAGCTGCTACTTGGAGTTCTGTACATACTTTCACCAAGCATTACCTACCATCTGCCAATTTTCTCTAAATCCAGAGCTGGCTTTGCCACTGCAGTGCAGGGCCTTATAGCTGGTCCTAATGCTATCTAGTTTCCTCCTCCCATTCTTAGCTTTGGGAATCTACCCAAATGTGATGACTGCAACAGTGAAACACGAAGAACATAGTACAGTTCTGTATACTTACCATAAATGTAGATGTTCGAGTGTATTCACTGTTGCAGTCCTGGTTATTCTCCCCCCAGCCCCCTTCTTTTTCTTTTTGGATATACCTCTACTTCCTTTACTATTTTCAAAAGCTTCTTGGTGTATTTGCTTTTTTGTTGGAGGTATAACCTTGTATATTTATAGATCTAATTGCTTCCCATTAAGGGGGCACCTGATATCTGGGGCAAGTAAAACTGATGTAATGGCGTTGGCTGCATGTTTTATACCCCTAACGACCTGACGTCATGGAAGAAGGGACAGCAACTGACGGAAGACCCAAGATTTTGTTAATCAGGCTGACTGAGGGCTACTGCAAGCAGATAACCCAAAAGTGATGACTGCAACAGTGAATACACTTGAACATCTACATTTATGGTAAGTGTACACAACTGTACTTTTTGCTGGCACTTAGCCCCATCCATTAATTGGTGGATGAAAGGATCTAGCGTTATGGTAAGTACAGAATTTTTTATAACTGAAATATTTACACATGTTCTGCTGGAAAGTGCTGTATTATATACAGCATGTGTGTGGCAGACATTTGAACCGGGATTTTTTTGTAGGATGTGAATTTTATGGCAGAACTAGGAACTCTTAATTATTATACCATTTGATTACAAGATGTGTGACTTTTCCCCAGCCAGGAGACTAAGGAACTACAAACGAAACCCTGGTTAAATTGTATGCGTGATTTGTGCCTGGAAATGTATGACAGTAGTTGACACAATAGCAAGACAGGAAGAACGAGAGAGAGAAGAAGGGCTACCGTGGTGTTTTAACATACAAGTATTTTTGTAATATGTAGACCTGAGAGTTTTCTGTAGTTGTCTTGCCTGGAGTATATTCTGAAATTTCAGTCAGTTTAATGTAGGACTCTGCAAGTCTTTCAGTTAAGAATAGCTAGGAAGAAGTCTTGCTGTAGATGGATGTTTTTCTTTACAATCAGTTTGTTCAAAGTGCTTATTTTCTGTATTCTCTCTGTAATTTCATGTTTTTCTGTAAAATTAACCGTGACACTTAACCCATTTTTTTTAAAGCTTAAACTCTGAATATTTACTCATTTCAATAGATAACAGAGTACCTATTAACGGTGGCAAACTGCTTGCATCTGCCTTTTATTGACTGACTGGTTGGCTATACTCCATTTGTGCTTGCAGTTATTTGGATAACTATACTGTATCAACCTGCAGCAATCCACACACAAGAACCAAAGCAACACTGCAGATGCTGAGAATAGCAGCACAAACTTTAAGTGCTTTCATCTGCCTTATTTTAACCATTGGACTTCAGATATATTCTTAATTCTGAAGAAATCCAATGGTTCAATTAAAGTGGCAAAAGCAGTTATAATAACGTTTGTGCTGCTATTCTCAGTATCTGTGGTGGTGTTTTAGTTATTTGGATGATTAACAAGAGTGAAACAGTAGCTGGGATGTCCTCAGCCAGGTAATATGGGGTTGGGGGCAGTTTACTACCTTGTACCAGGAGAGAAGATTAGTTTTGGAGAATATGGACAGCCTTCCTTGGGAATGTGTGTGTGTGAGAGAGAGAGAGAATGTGCAGGTTTATATAAGATATAGCTATTCTGGGCAAGTGAGCAGTGGAAGGTGCTGAACAATAGCATAGCTAGAGTGTGATCAGCAAATGCTGATTGGTCTTCAGTGCATGTGCATCACTGACATTCAGAAATGAATGCTGGTATTACATATGTGGTCAGAACTAAAGCACTCTTGTGCCATAAACTGTAGCAGCTGTTTACTGCAAAGGAAATTCCATCCCCAGACTTCATCAGCTCTCTATGTGTACAGTAGCAGCTGCTTGCTAGAAATGTAGATATATGGCAAGCAGTTGCTACAGTTCAATAGGAAAGGAAAGTCTTTTTTTTCCCTCAAGTCTGGGAAACAGAGAAACTTTTTTTCCTGCTTCTTAACTTAGAGTTGAGAGAGAAGGCCAAATCAGGGGATGACACCAAGCACTAAAATAGCTTGTTCGATTTTATGAGAGTCTGCGAAGCTAGACCAAACACAGAGCTCAGTAGCATGTTCAGTGTGAAGTATGTTCTTGGCTGTGAGACATATTTCCTGCATGGTGTTGTAGCCAGGCTGCACTTGGTAAGTTTAGTAATTCATATTTTTGCACCTTTTATTTAGTACCAGTTGTGTGTTACAAAAGATTATACCTCTGATGAGTAGCAGATTTAGGACTTTTTAGGATTTTATATTCAGATTAATTTTATGATGGCAGTGGAGCTCATCATAAGATCTTATCCCCTGTCCACAGTAGTTTTCATATATGCAATACCCTTAAGAGAAAGAGTATAATGTTAAATGACAGCCTGTCAACTCCTGCATTTGTTCTAGTTGTATATAAATGGTCATATGTGAGTCCCCATTGTTTTTCAGTCAGTAACAGACACATGCTTATCTACCAATTGTATCCATCAGTGTTAGTCTACCAATTTGGATTTGAGTTTATTATAATGCTGAATTACTCCCACCACTTAGCTGCTTTACACTCATAGCATTTGATCCAAGACATGTTAGAAGTAAAAAATAAATTCTATCTGCTGAATGACTTTTTTTCTTTCATAGTAGTGCCAGCAAAGAAATGATGTATTCTGCACTTTGAGCAGAAGTAATGTACAACACAACAGTGGAAATAGGACAATGCAGAATGTCAGATTGTAACAGTAAAGGCTTGTTAACCCCTGCATTTTGTAACTTTATATGAAAATGTATATGCAGGTCCCCTTCAAGATTTTATTATGAACAATTCAGACAATAATAAAAGGGTGTTAAAATACAATATTCACCTAATTCTGGTATTCTACATTTAGAGATTTTTGTGTAGTTCAGCACTGAATTCAACACTGACACTACCAGGTTTACATCATGACGCTACAACGTGAAGTATAACTTGTCTGGTGAAATAAGTAGGATTTTTGTTTCTGAGGTAACTTAGTATAGATACATTCTGTACCAGTGCTGTATCCTTCATACTGACCTGAAATGATATGCAACACACTCAATGGAAATGGATACAATGTGATACTGTGGCAGTGAATATCTATGAACTCCAACATTTGATACTGTTTTATAAGACTGTAGACCAGTCTCCTTTCAAGATTTTATGTCAAAATGTTGAGTCAGCAACATGATAATCCACTAGGCCTTATCCCATCTCTCTGGAAAATCTCTCACATTATCCCACTTCATAAAAGTGGTAACTCCATTGAACTTTCAAATTATCGCCCCATTGCCCTACTCTCTCCTCTAGCCAAACTAATGGAAAAATGTATCCACCAACAGCTACGTGATCACCTTCTCTTAAATAACATTCTATCAGATTGTCAGCATGGCTTTAGGCCTTTTCATAACACCTCTACTGCACTCTTATCCTTCTCTGACTGCATTAACAAACATCGTAACAATAATAAGCTCTCTGCTGCACTTTTTATTGACCTTTCTAAAGCCTTTGATATGGTTAACCATCAAGTACTTCTAAACATACTAAATACTCTCTCATTCACCTCACAAACACTACAATGGTTCAAGTCCTATTTAGAACATAGACAGCAAGCTGTCACCTGAGACAATAACCTTTCCTCTCATCTTCCTATTACTTTGGGGGTCACACAAGGCTCTATCCTAGGACCTCTCCTCGTCTCTATATTCATTAATGATCTACATCTAAATATTCCTCAAGCCACCTGCATTCAGTATGCAAATGATTCTACTCTAGTATGTACTGCCTCCTCTGCTCCTGAACTCCATACCATTACTCAAACTGTATTTAGCTCAGTTGAGAATTGGTTCCTACAATGTTGCCTCCTACTAAATGCCAAAAAAACTAAGCTATTGCTTTTTACCCCAACACTTAAGTCTTCCCCTATTCACCTCACTGTCAAGACCAGTAACGGCACTACCATTGTACCAGACCCAACTACCAAACTATTAGACATAATTGATCAACATCTTAACTTTGATTCACATATTAACATGATTATCAAAACTGTAAACAGAAACCTTGGTTCTCTCTATTGTATAAAATCTTTTCTTACCCCTGAAGCCAGAACCACCATTGCCCATACCCACCCCCATTTATACCAATCTCTCCAAAAGTAACCTTAATAAACTGGCAACCTCCTATAACAACATTACCAGATTTGCCACTGGTTCCCCATTTAAAACCCACCACTGTCTAAATCTTAAACGGCTTGGTTGGCTAGAACTTCAAAACCAGATACTTTTTCAACAACTTATCATCACCCATAAAATATTACATCAGCCCACCAACACCCCTATTCTCAGTAGCCTAATCTCTCCCTATAGTAATCTCACTACCCTTCACTCAGCGAATAAATTACAAGTAACCATGCAGAAATCCTTTAACAAAGCAGGTGACTCCCTCTTCTCAAATTCAGTAGGGAGAATCTGGAACAGGCTTCCCAGCAATCTACAATTACTTTCATCATTACCACTCTTCAAGAATCGAATAAAACTACTCCTTAAAACCCAGTGGCTTTGCCCATGCACTAACCCACATTAAAACTAAATGTAGTGTTACTGTTTTCACCCTCATTCAATAACCAGACCTAATTACTAATGTTGCTTTTTGGCTTTAATCTTCTCCTGTCTTCTAGTGCCTGTAAACTACCCTGTATTACATAAAATAAGAATATTCCCCCTATTCCGAGCACCTGCATTTCAACCTTGTATGTATTTCTTTAGTGGGTATAATCCTTAACATACTCAATAACCACCTAAATCCATCTTACCTTTAATACTTTTCTCTAAGACAAATGTCTATCCTATTACCTAATCATCTGCTTACATTGCGGGAAAAATATCATTTTTCTGAAATTCAGTCAGTGAAGAAAAGGTATACGAATGTTTAATTGATGTGTTTTTTGTCTTCTGTCTTTATTGTCTATTTCATTTTTTTCATTTATTCTTTATAATATTGTTACTTAGCATAGTTTGGAGCTTGTCTCCCCGGGCCTCCACTGAAAATGGACATGTATACAGTTGGACTAGCCCAGTCAACAAATGTAAAATAAATAAAATAAAATAGTTGTTCTGCCATTGAGAATTTTGAGCAGCTCATTGCTAAATTTGAATAAATCATGCTAGCCAGTTTAAACCATAGCATTTGAGACTTTACATTTTGTAACTGAAAACGCATCCTGTTGCAAAGAATTAAATATGATTTTGCCTTTTTAATGACAACAAAGTAAAATAGTAGTCTAGATCAATACTGTGTTCTGCAGCCTGAACAGAAGTTATATATGATACCCAATTAAATAAAGTACAATTCTAAGAATCAGACTATTGTAGTAAAGACCAGTGTACCCCACATTTCATAACTCTATGCATAAAATGCCATATGTCTGGCCTTCTTGAAGATCTTATTTTTTTCTTCAATCTTTTATTATGATAATTTCAGGTAGTAACAAAAGGGTGTTCAGCTACAGCATGCAAAAATAGAGCAAGTCTTTTGGAATCTGGACCACCAGTTGTGTCCCTGGTATTTGGAAGTAATCTTGCCCATAGAGTTGATCCTGCAGTAAACCTCCTAACTGTAGACTGATTAGTCCTATCAGTATAATAGGTAAATGCTTTGAATATTCTGTTTTGAAAGGTATACCACCTAATTTATTGCTGACAGCTCACTGATCAGCATGAGTTTACCACTGACAGGTCATGCATATTAAGTCTAACCAGTTCCTGGGGTACTGTTGGGAATTCTTTTCCAACTGGTATTTATTTTTGTTGTATTTATGTTTATTTAATGGGGTAGTGCAGTGATGAAAACTGACCATTTTCAGAGACACCCTGGGAGAAGTAACCCACAGGAAATACATGGCCTGTAAGAAGTTAGATTATACAACAAATTTTAATAAAAAATCATGTTACAGCTGTTTGCATTCCATTTCGGTGTATATGGTAGTAATCCATATATATTCTAATCATAAGGTCTTAGTGCAACTAAATGTTAAATTTGACTCCACCACTTAATTGCTTCAAAGCATGGTATCTGAGCAACAGTATGATTCAAGTGAAAAACTAATTTCTTCTGTTGATATATGTGGGATGCTTGTAATGTAATGACAACTTAGTAAAACTTCATCCAAGTGAAGTGTTACATGCTGCACTATGGGGAGAAATTATGTGAGGTACACTGGACTTGCAAAAATGACAGCCTGTGACAGTGAACTGAAGGCCTATCGATACATGCATGTGGCACTTGTGATAAAGGCCATATGCTGCTCCCTTTTTAAGATTTCATTACAAAATTTGCAGAAAATGAACACGTTTCACATACATATAATACCAAAGGATGACCCTCACAGTATACTTAAGACTACTTTGCGCCCCTTACAATTTCAGTGCTGCATTTGTCCCTAACAGTTTAGCAGCTCTAACCATCTCATTTTAACAATGCTAGATTACAGTAAAAAAATCCTTTGCTGAAATATGTATGATTAAAATTTCTGATATTGTGGCAGCTCAGTTAAGATATTTTCTAGACCAGTGTGGCGTTTACCTGAGCACAAGTTATATATAGCAACCCAGTGGAAATGGAACAATACAGAATGCTAGACTGGGAACAAATAGGTTTGGCATTACCTGCTTTTGGAATGTTTATTAAAGGTTATATGTCAGTTGCCTTCAAGATTTTCTCTTGAAGAATTCAACCAGTGATAGTAGAGTATTCAGAGAAATGTCACCTAAGACTGATTTTCTACCCTTACGACAGTAATGCAGTCTAATACTGAATATGATCCTATCACTTCATCTTCTTTAAACCATGGAATCTGAGTCTCTGCTTATTGCAACTGAAAGAAATCATTTTCTAGTGAAATATGTAGGACTTCTGTAGTGATAGCTGAGCAAATAAGTATTATATAACAGTACTGCATTCTGTATCATGAGTAGATGTCATAAACAACATATTTAAATAGAAACAAGGTTCAATGAGTGCTAACATTCCCACTAGTAGAACTTTCCACTCTAGTCGTGTGAAACGTAAGATCTTATTCTGCCATCCCTCTGAGAAATCACCTCTTCATGTGCTCCCATTAATATATGGCCTTCCAAAGATCCATAAACGGCTTGTAGATCCTCCGTTATGGACAATTGTTTCTGGACGTCGTTGGGCCACTGATCCCTTGTCTATTTACGCAGAGAAGCAGCTATGTCTGATGACTAATACTCATTCTTAGCACTCTAAGAATGGGCATTACTTACTTGAATAATATTCAACCTATATGTGATATTATAAGGAAGCATTGGAAAGTTCTTATGTGTGATGAGAGGTATAAGAATGTTTTGGAGGAAGTGCCTAGATTTTGTTTTAGGAATAATAGATATCAGAAGAGGTTGTTTTGTTATAAACCAATTCCTAAGAAAACTATTACTTGTAGTGTGAGTACTCATCCCTGTGGGGATTGTAATATGTGCCAATATGTTAATAGGAGCAGTGGGTTTATACATCCAGATATGTATAAGGTGTAAAGGTTGAAGCATTTTGCTACCTGCAAAAGTAGTAATTTAGTACATGTTTTGGTTTGTACAGTATGTCACAGCTTCTGTGTTGGAAAAAGGAATAGAATGTTGAAAGATCGAATACATGAACATGTGTACAGTGTGAATAGACAAGACATAAACAATGCTTTCTTTAAACATATTCTTTCTGCTTGTAATAACCATATTTTTAGGTTTAGTGCCCTAGGACTTTTTAATGTGTCTGTTAGAGGAGGACATATAAAAACTATGACTGAATGTCTTGAAACGAAGTGGATCGTGGAATTGCAGTGTGATAGAGGTAAAGGATGTAATGAATATGCTCCTTTAAGACTGCTATTTAGATGATGTGGTCTTAAGCGATAATTCTGAATTGAGCTATTTATTGCATGTTTTTTTTTTTTTGTATCACTGATCTGAAGATACGACTGGTTTAGGTCATGGAAGTGCTAATTTGTTTTATTATTATTTTACTTTTGATGGTTTTACTAAAGTTTTTTTTTTCTTTTTGATACATTTCTGTTTGTTTAACCAGTTGTACGTACTGATTTGGGATTTTGTTTCTGCTGCTTATTGTTGTTGCACCCTTATGGCAGGACATGGCTAAAGGAGGGATAGAACTCTATTATAATCATATTGGGGATGGAGCTCATGATTTCACAAATTGTGTTGACAGAGTGCTGCAGATGACTGAAATCCTGTTGCTGAACTCAGAAGCCATCGATGTATGTGCTGTCTTTGAGCATTTGGTTAGTGATCATGACAAATTTATGAACATTTATAGGAGATTGGAAAAGAGTCTCTTTAACTTCAAAAGTATGCAGTGGCAGAGACTACATCTAGAGATCTGCCTATTTCATAAACTGATACCTAGAGGGATGAGAGTCCTTAGGATGCCCCCATTTGGTAATCAATATCTGGATATTTTGCTGAAATGGCAGACTTTAAATTTGAAGCTGGGGTTCAATTATTTAAGATTACTCACTGACTATTTTAAACCCTTGGAGGCCTCCCTATTCAAGGATGTTAACTCTGATTTTATCATTGTTAGAGGTTATATGGAGTCTACTTTTTGCAAAGGAAAGTTCAATGATTTGTTGAATTGACTAAATATGAAAAGCACCTACAAGATGGAAAATGCAAGAAGTTGGCCAGGGATATGTTTGATTTTAAAAACGGACATATATTTTCATGGCCTAAGACTGACTCGTACAAACAGCTTGGTTCTGTGAGCAATGATGAAAAACAGTCTAAATCTGTGAACTATTGTGTTAACATTATTGTGACTAGTAATAAATCAGTTTTGGGTACTGATATTAATGAGAAGCCTATATAGGCTAGTACCCAAGATGTGCAGCTGTCTTTGAAAGATGAGCCTTTAACATGTATTAGTGTATCTGATGGGAGAGAAGGTTGTGTGCCTGACCCTGCTGTTGCAGAAACTCTGTTAGCTGGTGAACTTACGTAGGATGCTTTTTTTTACAACTGTGCTTACCAGAGCCACTAAATGTAAAAAACATGAGAGACCACTCATTGAGCAGAGGCAGGAGTGGGCAGAAATGGGAGAGGACTCTGTTAACTGGCCAGTTGGAACTAGGTCCTGCAGTTTGGAGGAAACTAGCATGAACCTAGTTGTGAACATCTCTTACATTGCTCTGACCAATGAGCAGAAAGACGTGTTAAATAAAGGACTCTCATTTGTTCCTTCAAGAGCAGCTAGCTTATGCTATGCATTGGCTGATTTAAGACTTTTCGTATGAAATATATCGCTACGTTTGTTGTTTGGAAATAATTCATTTACCCATGGTTTTGATTTTAGGAAACTGAGTCAGTTTATACATGCCAATACCCTGCTGATTGACACATTTCTTAAACTGTATGAACAGGGTATACAATGTTTTTTAACTAGTAAGCATCAGGAAGAGTTTTGCAATTTAACTGATTTACAGTTTAGAGTCCTTATGAATTCGGTGTCTGTGAATGATATTTATATCAGACCCACTGATAAGGGAGGCGTCATAGTTGTCATGGATACTTCAGTGTACTGAGCGGGTATGTACCAAATGTTAAATGATGAGTTGACTTACAATATTTGTTCAAAGGCAGCTGTTGACAAAATGGTACATAGAAGAAGCTCTAACCAAAGATTTGTTTGATTATTTGACCATTAAGTCCCCTTTGATCCCTTTGATATATGGCCTTCCAAAGGTCCATAGATGGCTTGTAGATCTTCCATTGCAGTCAGTTGTTTCTGGACATGGTTGGGTCACTGAGCCTTTGTCTATTTACGTAGAGAAGCAGCTACATCCAATATTGAACAAGATTGACACAGTATTGAAAGATATGGGACACTTTTTGATTTCTTTATATAATTGGTCATTGACTAATACTACTGACACTTTTTATTTGACTTTAGATGTTGTATCAGTGTTCACAGTGATACCTAATGAAACTGGTATTGACTTTGTAAGGCCTTTTCTGATAAAGAACTCTGATTATACTGCAGAGCATATTCATTTGATCTGTACTTGAGACTATTTTGGATTATAATGTTTTTGTGTTTGATAATAGATAATGTCCAGAAAGTGGGAGTGGCTGTGGGCACTACATATGCCAATAGCTATGCGAATGTTGTTCTTACATATTCAGAGTTCCTGTATGTATTTCATAGGAGCAATTTATTCAAGCATTATGTTTCATATTATGCACATTTTGTTGATATTTATTGGTTTGAACAGGTACTATTCTGCATGATTTTATTAATTATCTTCAACAAACAACTGCTTTTTTTTACATTTTACTTTGAATTATTCAATGGAAAGTATAGTTTCTAGATATACATGTGGTAAGGACTCAGACTGGTCTAGACACACAGCTTTATAGGAAATCGTTTCAGAAGTTGAGTACCCTTCATAAACAAAGTATGCACTCCCCCCGCATATTTTTAAGAATGTGGTTAAAGGACGATTCTTTAGGAGTGCTAGGTTGAATGTAAGAGATGATAACATGAAATGATGATCTGATGGATGGATTTGTTAATAGGGGTTATAGTAAGCATGAAATTACGCTAAAACGTGAAGAGGTGATCTCTCAGAGGGATGGCAGAGCAAGACCTTCCTTTTCACACAATGACTCTAGAGTGGAAAGTTCTACTAGTGGGAATGTTAGCACTCTAAGAATGAGCATTACTTATTCAAATAATATTTGACTATATGTGATATTATAAGGAAGCATTGGAAAGTTCTTATGTGTGATGAGAGATATAAGAATGTTTTGAAGGAAGTGCCTAGATTTTGTTTTAGGAATAATAGATCTCAGAAGAGGTTGTTTTGTTATAAACCAATTCCTAAGGAAACTATTTCTTGTAGTAGTGTCAGTACTCATCCCTGTGGGGATTGTAATATATGCCAGTATGTTAACAGGAGCAGTGAGTTTATTCATGTATCAGGTGCATAAGTTGAAGCATTTTGCTACCTGCAAAAGCAGTAATTTAGTACATGTTTTGGTTTGTACAGTATGTCACAGCTTCTATGTTGGAAAAATGAATAAAATGTTGAAAGATTGAATACATAAACATATGTACAGTGTGAATAGACAAGACTCAAAAATGCTTTGTTTAACATACTCTTTCTGCTGGTAATAACCATGTTTTTAGGTTTAGTGTCCTAGAACCTTTTAATGTGTCTGTTAGAGGAGGCGATATAAAAACTAAGACTCAAGGTATTGAAACAAAGTAGATCTTGGAATTACAGAGTGATCGAGGGAATGGACTTAATGAATATGTGCTTTAAGACCACTATTAAGATCACTTGGGCTTAAACGGTAATTTTGAATTGAGATATTTATTGTGTGTTTTTTTGTATCACTGATCTGAAGAAGTGACTGTTTTAGGTTGTGAAATCGCTAATCTGTTTTATTACTTTACTTTTGACAGTTTTATTAAAGATTTTATACCTACGGCTGTGTAGACTGGTTACAGCTTTTCTTTTTGATACATATATTGAAAAAGAACTATGCAAACTTGATCCAAACAAAGCACAGGGAATGGATTTTGCCAAATTTTATAGCAAGAACCCCTCCCCCCCATAAAAATGCAACCTGCAGTTAATGAACTACAACAGGCTGTGAGGATGCAAGCCATAAATGAGGCTGTGCAGATTCTGCAAGGAAATGCTATCCCTTGAAACCAGTGTGTCTCAGTCTGGGTGTACGTGCATCAGGATATTCATGAGACACATGGGGGATGCTGCGGGAATGTCACAGACATCTGCCAGCTATATCCTGGTAAAATCATGGAAGTAATGTGGATGACTTCATATACCTTCCATCCAACCGCATGGAGTGGAGAACTATAATGCAGAAGTTTTACAGCACTGCAAACTTCCCCTGTGTACTGAGTGCAATAGATTGCACACACATACCTATTATGATACTAGTACATCCTGAAGCAGACCAATAGATAAACAGAAAGGGCTGGAAACAAACATTATGGCAGTGCATCCTGGAAGTGTCCATGATATTGCTCAGACACAGCTCCACGTGGTCCTGTTGAGTCTTCCTGGCTACAGAGAACTGAAAAAAAGTGACTGCATTCCTGATTAAGTATCCTGCTGTTTTTTTATATTTGTTTTACCTTCTACTGCTTATCCTAGAGCAAGCTTTAACTGTTTTCATAGTTATTTACTGCATTTTTTATTATCTGCACTTAAAAGTACATTTTAGTCGAAATTAGTCTAATTCAAGTCGAAAAGTGTTTGTTTGCTGTTTAATTTAATTGTTTGGCTGCCCACTAAAGTGTGCTAGCCTGTACTACTGACTTATTGCCTTTTCTGCATTTCTGTGTGTTTCTATTTAAAAACAAAAAATATATATATATTCCTTGTTTTCCTGCCTCTCCTAAACTAGTTAGACCAGTTTACAGGCCTTGCTGTATCCTGGGCTGTGTTGTAGTTCATGTGTTGTCCATTGCCTTACTTGGATAGAAGGAAGTTCCTTAGCTCACCAGTGGGAGTGGGGAGCCTTGAATAGCCTACCTGTCCTTGAGGGAAGTGACCTCAGCACAAGAAGCTGTAGTAATTGGTCATTTTGGACCATTTCTAGCTCTTTTGAAGTTCCCTGGTTAAAATCTGCCTCTGGCATTTTTTTGAAGCCATATTGCTCAGGCACAGCTCCACGTGGTCCTGTTGAGTCTTCCTGGCTACAGAGAACTGAAAAAAGCTACTGCTTTCCTGATTAAGTATCCTGCTGCTTTTTATATTTGTTTTACCTTCTACTGCTTACCTAGAGCAAGCTTTAACTGTTTTCATAGTTATTTACTGCATTTTTTATTATCTGCACTTAAAATTACATTTTAGTCGAAATTAGTCTAATTCAAGTCGAAAAGTGTTTGTTTGCTGTTTAATTTAATTGTTTGGCTGCCCACTAAAGTGTGCTAGCCTGTACTACTGACTTATTGCCTTTTCTGCATTTCTGTGTGTTTCTATTTAAAAACAAAAAAACAAAAAATATTCCTTGTTTTCCTGCCTCTCCTAAACTGGTTAGACCAGTTTACAGGCCTTGCTGTATCTTGGGCTGTGTTGTAGTTCATGTGTTGTCCATTGCCTTACTTGGATAGAAGGAAGTTGCTTAGCTCACCAGTGGGAGTGGGGAGCCTTGAATAGCCTACCTGTCCTTGAGGGAAGTGACCTTAGCACAAGAAGCTGTAGTAATTGGTCATTTTGGACCATTTCTAGCTCTTTTGAAGTTCCCTGGTTAAAATCTGCCTCTGGCATTTTTTTGAAGCCATATTGCTCAGGCACAGCTCCACGTGGTCCTGTTGAGTCTTCCTGGCTACAGAGAACTGAAAAAAAGCGACTGCTTTCCTGATTAAGTATCCTGCTGCTTTTTATATTTGTTTTACCTTCTACTGCTTACCTAGAGCAAGCTTTAACTGTTTTCATAGTTATTTACTGCATTTTTTATTATCTGCACTTAAAAGTACATTTTAGTCGAAATTAGTCTAATTCAAGTCGAAAAGTGTTTGTTTGCTGTTTAATTTAATTGTTTGGCTGCCCACTAAAGTGTGCTAGCCTGTACTACTGACTTATTGCCTTTTCTGCATTTAGCGCAGAGTTGCCACTAGAGCACCATCGGGCAGCGCCGGTTAAACAAGGTTAAAGTATTTCTGGCTCCGTAAAGTCTGCTCTTCATTTTTTCCCTTAGAACTGCTCTATTTGTAATCTAAACAGTCTATTCTCTATCTGTAAAGCTCAGCACTTGTTCCTAAAGCATTTTTCAGTCAGGTAAAGCACTTCTATATTATACAAAGTACTTCACTAGCTTAAAACCCCCTTGAGTACCCACTTCCCTATAGGTCCTTTCTGACTCAGTTACACAGCAAACTTTTTCATTTCTTCTAGCATGTCAATGGGTCAGTTGCTAGCGTCCTCTCCTGCTCAGCTGGTGAATTTGGGAATATTGAGGCAATGTTACAATTGCCTCATGTACACAGACAACCCTCTCCTCCTCCCACAAAACACAAATACATGCGAGAGATGCAACTATATAGCCAAACTGGAGGCTGAGCTCTCTCAACTCAGGACTGGCAAAACCAGACAGGAGGAGGAGAAGGTAACCACACACACCATAAACCCAGTCTCACATAGAACTATCACAACTACAAATCAAACACATAAACACACAAAGACATACTCGGAGGCACTGATCAAAAATCTACCAAAACAGCAGAGGCCTCCAAAGCAGACACCCAAACAACTGCCACCTCATGACATAACACAAGCAACACATAGATCACAAAGTCAGTGTGCAAATCAGTCACAGCCCTTAAGGCCAGACACACTTGTCATAGGTGACTCCATAGTCAGACACACTGACGTCCCACTCACCAGACTGAACAAGGAGAGGGTCACAGTAAGCTGCCTGTCGGGCGCTAGAATCCGCCACATAACACAAGCACTCAGGTCACTCCACAGCAAGTACAAGTATGACTCAGTCATTGTCCATGCCGGTGTGAATGACCTGAGACGTACCTCCCTGGACTACATGAAAAGAGACATAAAGGAGCTCTCAGATTATGTAGCCCAGGCTGGTATGACCCTGACCCTGAGTAGTATCCTACCTTCACCAAGAATGATGCCACAATACAGAGACAAAATGATCAGTTTTAATAATTGGCTTAATTTCTGGTGTCATTCTAAGGGGATCCAATGTCTGCCTGCCTGGAATGACATGCTTGACAAGCCACGCTGCTTCGCAAGGACGGCTTGCACCTGTCACCCCTGGGTTTCCGGATATTGGCAAAGGCTCTTGCCACCCCCATAGTGCCTTTTTAGACAAGGCTCAAATTCTAAACCCACCGCCCTAGAAAACAATAATGGAAAAAAACTAAGGGTAATGCTGCTCAATGCCAGAAGTCTAAATCTCAAGATGCACACCCTCAAAGCCCTCCTCAGTATGGAGAACATCGATGTCTGTGCTGTGACTGAAACCTGGTTCAAGGCTCCTGAGAGCACCCCGGCACTATCAGGTTTTACCTCATATCATGCGTTCCGGCCCCAAAACCCGGACCGTACCACAAAAGGAGGGGGTGTATCCATATTCATCAAGGATACCCACACCTCCAGGCTGGTGGCAACTCACAAAGCATCAGAGACCATTCAGGTGCAATTAACCATAGGCAAAACTGCTCTACAGTTTGTAGCATGTTACAGGCCACCCTCTCAAACTCAGGAACCCCACACAGCCTTCCTGAAGACACTGGAGAGTATAAATGTCTCTCCAAACACCATCATATTGGTGACTTTAACTACCCAAACATAGACTGGGAGCATTACTCAAGCCCCAATACCCTAGCCCAAAGGTTCCTGGAGTTCATAAACTCAAATGCTATGGAACAACTTGTCACCATTCCCACAAGAGGTGAAAATATACTAGACCTGATCATCACAAACATGGGGACAAAATGCTCCACACCGGAAGTATATCCCTCATTGGTGAGATCAGACCATAAACTAATCTCACTGGAGATCCACATCCCGCCCCCACCCCCAACAAAAAAGACCACAGTGAAGAACTTTTCAAAAGCCAACTTCACACTTCTTAAGACTGGTGTGGTATCCTTCAAGGCCCCTGAGCCATTGGAAACCACAACCCACGCTGCTGAATCCCTTACAAATGCTTTCTACGAGCACCTCCTGGATTGCATGGATCAAGCAATCCCAAATAAAATCAAGACCCTTTCCACCAAAGGCAAGCGCCCGATCTGGTGGACCCCAGCCATAAACAAACTTTACAACAAGAGGAGAAAGCTACTACAAGATAGAGCAAAATCCCTAAAAGGGAAGACATCTCTGATCAATACTAGTAAAAAACTACGATCACTCATAAAATCATCCAAGGCCAACTTTGAGAGAAAAATCGCCAAAGACTCAAAAGACAATCATAAGGCCTTCTTTAGCTATGTTAGAAATCTGGGTGGAAACTCCCAGATATGCTCAGAATTAGTCCAAAATGATACAAAAATCACTGAACCCACAGACATTGCAAACATACTGGCAGACAGGTTCAGTGAAAAGTTCCCCCCCCCCCCCCAAAAGGAGAAATATCTATCCCAGCAGAGTGTAGCCTCCCAATCATCTCAAATGCCCAGGTGAGAGCTGCTCTCTCTAAAGCTAAAAACACAGCATCAATGGGACCGGATGGTGTCCCCGGCTGTGTGCTACACGAACTCAATGAGGAACTAAACCCACACATAAGGCTGCTGTTTAATCTTAGCCTTACCACAGGATACATACCCAAAGAGTGGCGACGGCAACTGTGGTCCCACTCCACAAAGGCGGTGCTTCTACGGACCCTGGTAATTACCGCCCCATAAGCTTAACAAGCCTGGTCTGCAAAGCTATGGAGAGGATCATAATGGAACTCATAAATAAAGACAAAGGGGACCTACAGACATTGGATCCTACCCAATTCGGCTTTGTCAAGGGCAGATCATGCCTCTTGAACTTGGTCGACTTTTTTTGAAACAGTCACCAAGGCCATTGATGAGGGTAAGGCAGTTCACACAGCCTACCTTGACCTTGCAAAAGCTTTCAACACAATACCCCACTCGGGTATCATAGAAAAGCTCACCAGCTTAAATGTAAACCCATATGTCACAAGATGGGTTGCAAACTAGCTCAAGGACAAGAACCCACAGGGTTAGAGTTGCTGGTGCCATGTCAGACTCCAAGCCGGTCACAAGCTGTGTCCCACAGGGCTCAGTCCTGGGCCCCCTCTTGTTCGGCATCTACTTTTCAGAAGTGCAGGCAAACATAGGAGGATTGTGGCTGACAAAGTTTGCAGATGACTGCAAACTGGGCGCCATAGTTGAAAATCCATCAGAGACAGATATCCTTCAGAGAGGTCTCATAGAAACGGATAACTGGTGCCAGAGCCATGGCCTTAAGCTAAACGCCAAAAAATGTATAGTCATACCCTTTGGTAAAAACAAGGTAACCCCAAGTTACCACATAGGTGGCAATCCATTAAGCACAGAAGAGGTTATCAGGGACCTGGGGACCCAAGTTGACAGTAACCTTTCTTTTGACACTCACATTCCCAAAGTGGTTAGGAGGACCTTCTACATTGCCCACCTGATTATGAAGGGATTCACATCTAGATCAAGGGAGGTCATTGTTCCCCTGTACGCTTCACTTATCAGACCAATGATTGAGTACAGTGCCCCATTCGGAATGTATCTTACCCAACACCTGCAGCAATTGGAAAGACCCCAAAAGTTCCTCACCAAAAGGATAAAGGGGCTCAAAAATATGCCATATGCTGCCCGACTGAAGAAACTCCAGCTCTATTCAGTCGCATACCGTCTGCTCAGAGGTGACCTGTGCCTGACATACAAGGCCATGTCCAACCCAGAATTAATGGACATGCTCCACCTCAAAAATCCAAATCCACCAGAGCCACAAGAGCAAGAGACTTAAACCTCAACACGGATATAAATAGGACGTGCTGGAGGGACAGATTCATCACCCAGAGACTCCCTATGCTGTGGAACAGAATCCCGGTCCATGTGAGACAGAGCACCTTACTGGCTCTGTTCAAGAGGAATCTTGACCAGTGGATGGGAGATCGTAGGTTTACCCCGGGGATCATCTCTGTATCACTGCTGGACAGAGGCACGGCAAACTAATGGGTATAGTATTCTTCAACCTAAGGGGTGGTGAAAGCCACACAACTCTGGCTAGGCTTATAAATGCCCTAGGGCAGATAGCCTAGTATGAACCTATGAACCTATGCTGCCATATGGAGAAAAAGTTGGCTGAGGGCTGCATTCCAGCAAGGAGAAATACCCGTGGAGCTACTGCTGGGTAAGTTAAGCACAGGATCACAGCTAGGATGTAAGCTAACAATACCCCTCATAATAATTTCTATTCTGATCAAATGTGTTTTTATTCCCCATAATAGGTGACTGTGGTTATCCACTTTAGCCATAGCTAATGAAAGTACCGTAAAACATCCAGCCTTGCACAGAAGGCATACAATAGAGCACACAACAACCAGAAACACCACATAGCTTGTGCTCGGTGTATGGAAATCTAGGTTCAGATGTCTGGATACATCCACAGGTGCATTGCAATTCACACCTGAAAAGGCAGCATAAATGATAACAGTGTGCTTCATGCTGCACAACATGCTAATAGAGCACATGGTGATCTTCCAGCTGCAGGAGTGGATGAACTACCCCAAGAACCCTAGATGTCTGAAGAGGACAATCCACTGGTATCAGAGGATGAGCAGGATGATGTAAGGGCCAGAAGACGCAGACATAGACAACAGAGGGTACAACCACAAGTGCAGGCCTAGGCAACAGGGTGTTGTCTGACCAACAACATGAGGCATAACAAGCCACATGTACATGAGCACATAAATTAAACATTGATCAGGTGTTTCCCCACCACAGCAGCACAGATAGCATCTAATGGCAATTACCCACCAGATATATACACTGAGCATCAGACATAACGCCATCATCATACTATATTACAGTATGAAAATATGCAAGTTTACCACAACAGGGGACTTTAGTTCAGGGTACAACTGACACAGGTATGCATGCACACTCAGATTGTTGTATCAGTGTATGGAAAACAATAAGGGACACAAATCAGTGTAACACATTCCAATCTCTGCAATATAACAACATGAAAAAAGAAAAACAACACAGGACATAATGCAGAACTTTTAATAGCCTCAGAAAAATGTATCACAGTAAACTGTGTTTATAACACTATTGGACTCTCTCTCTAATGTAGTCTAGCACTACCACACTGATGGCTCACACGGTGGACTGCTCTGCCCTTACCACTTGGCCCAGTTGCTTCACAGAGGAGACCGATGGGGTGACAATACCATGTTGAGGTGAAGGAACCTGACCATGAGTTAAAGGTATTATTGTGACTTGGACAACAGCAGATGGGCCAGCAGCAGAATGTGTGCATGCTGAACCACAGGCACTGATGCTCAATGAGCAATGGTGGCTTTGAAGATAGGTGGCCTTCCTCTCCCATGTTGCAGTTGGCTGAGCACATCTAGGGCATGCAGAGCCCTGCCTGTACTATGGCACTACTGCAGTACCATAGAGGCCAGGATTCTACTGACTGTGCCACAGCTAGCATCCTATCATTTTGAGCAGTCAATGCTGCCATTATCTCAGTGTGTCTGTGCTCTTATCTTTCATGCATCACACGTATCTAGTGTGCCACACGATGTGTGGCACATACAAGTGCACTGATGTCTGATTGATGACATTGCTGGGAACATTCATTTGCCTGCAGCAGGAGGTGGACACTCTCTGACACCTGGCCATGCACACCATCTGCTCACATATGTCTACTGCATTGCCCTGTTTCAGGGTGTTGTGGGGGAACTTGCAACATCAGCAGCAGTCTCACCTTGGGTTTGTCATTCAACAGCCTCATCCTGTTCAACTTCCAATGTCCTATCATTTTCTGAATGGCCAGACAAATTTCACTCCACATCTGAGGCAACAGCTGCATCACCATCACTGTCAGCATCTTGGACAAACTCTATCAACACATCAATGTCCTGTGTATCAAGGGCCACAATGCCATGCTGAGACACATCAAATACCTCATCATAGTCACTGGATGGGCTAACGACAATACAGACAGTTGATGTGCTAAAAGAAGAGACAGATGACAACACAGATCAGGTCAATGTGCTTACATCACATGCTGGATAACATCAAATACATATGACATATGTGTCTCACTGCAATGTTACAAATAATGCTGACTTTACATGAGGTCTTCTGTATGTATGCTTCATCTAATCTTCATAACATGGAGTATACAATTAGGTTACATACCGAACATATGTGAGGAATACAAGCAAAACACACACCTGACAACTCCTCATGGGAACATGGTGCTGTTGAAGTGGGATGTGCTTCAACTATTTTAGGGGAAAAATAAGTTTTAGTGATCACATCATTGCCACCATTAACTCTTCTTATACAGTTAAAATGTACAAAAGATTTGACAAACACATACCACTTGTTTGTGCAAATGATGAGGTTGATGCAGTCTGGTCTAAGAATGGGAAGGATGACACTGAATTAATGGAGGACAACATCAGGAGTAACAGCTATAACAGGTATGAAAGGTAGTTAATAGCATACCACTGACAGTCTCATGCTGTGGAGTGTTTGTGTGTTGTACTGTGGATCCTGTGGTGGGAAAGTAAACAGAAAGACAACACAGTCATGTATTTAGCAAAAACAATATTGACATTATCACATGCACAACACAGTAACAAGGTCTGCAGATACTCACATGATGGACGTTGTGCCTGTAGGCAACATGGCCTTGTGTTGAAAAATACTGACATTAATGTTACATATCACATCTGTGCTACATATTGATGCAAGCTATGAACCTATTGCAGTAGCATACCTGGTCTGTCTGCACTTGAACCTGCACAGCTTGATCCCACACTGGATGTATCTGTATTGTATAATGTTGGGAAAATAACAATATGACAGTAAACAGCAGTGAGGCTGATGCAATAACAGGTTGTGGTTGCAGTAATACAGTATGGAAACACCTGCTGTTTCCAGATGTTGTCCCAAAGTAGATGGACCTGTGAATATTAATGCAGACAGCATTACACATCTTGGTTGGACTGCTCTGTCTCTATTGCTGTTGTAGGAATATATGTCAAATTACATTCATCATCATCACCCCGTGTGGATCTGTGTGTGTGGTTCAGGTCTTTTGTTTTAAATCAAAAATGACACATGAATATGCATGTTGCAGCCATATGCAGAGATTTTCTTTATACTCAGCCATGTCATGGAAAGAAAGACCTACATGCACGGCCTGGAACGCCAGCTTCTATCCCATCCCTGGGTATGCATTGCTCCCCTTTTACTGTATACAGTGAGGCCAGAAATATTGTGATGTCATCAGAGGATCAGTGGTTGTCCACTACTGGTGGCATCCCTCAGTCTCTCATATTGTTTTAATCTGTTGGCTGTATGAAAGATCATGTCTGAGCAGCGTCATCTACAGGCCATTACAGGATCTGTTGTGACCTCCTACCATATTTACCATGTTAATGAGTTTGGTCCAGATTTCATTTTTCAGCTGTATTGCCAGAACAGCCAAGGAGTCTCTGTACATGTTTTCAGAGAGTATCAAGTATGATTTCATTTTCCTATGGGGAGAAGTTGTCACCCCTTGTATGGTTGGCTATTTGAAAGACAGTGATATGTGAGTCTATTTATGCAGATGTTTCTGTGGGCAGAGTATGTCAACATAAACAGAATGCAGTCCTGTGTGATGCAAAAGTTTGTACAACACTGTCTGCGATAAATACTAACTTTGATATATAAAAAGTAACAATAATGCCTTCATATATATAGGATTTGTAAAATAAACAAAGCTTCTAATATCTTTGGAGTCTGTGTGTGGGATTAGAACCCCTCACAGTACATATATTTTGAATGGAGGTCCAGAAACAATAGCATCATGCCACAGGAGCCTGCATGCATTTCATGTGAAAACACTATACAGACTAGCAATTGATCAACATACAAAAAATGTCAGCAAACCTCAGGATCTGTAGGCAGGCAACAGACAGTATGGATCCATTGTATATTGAGACAGTAGTGTTAAGATTTTTGTTGAGAAGCATCAGTGAAGAAATATCCATAACGGCAAAAGAACATACCAATAACACTGTTTAAAAAAACATCAGTGAAGAAATATCCGTAACACCAACAGAATATATTAACACTTTTAAGAGTCATAAATTAAGAAACATCCATAACATCAAAAGAACGTAGTACATACAGATAGTGTCAGAATCAGTAGGTTTCCATAGTTATACCTCAGAGTGCAAGGAATTATTAGTAAGAAGTATGGATGATCTATAAATGTGTCTTTATATACCGCTCACATTTGCAGTGTAATTCTGCCTACACAACTTCATATGCAAATGAAACCAATAATTTGAAATAGCAACACTTCTCTACATTAATGTCAATCAAACATCAGTCCAATAACTTACAAGTTCTGTTAAAGCTCACATTTTCAATAAAAATACATTTAAACAGGTACCTTTGAGAATGACTAACTTTAACATATGTAATAGTCACCAAAACAGAAATGCTACCATTTGCCAATGTACCTCTCACTCCAAATCACAGAAACTAAATACACCTAATGTGCACCTGACTTTAAGTACCATTTGCAGCATACATTAATGAGGTTCATTAAAATTCTAGATTTTGGAATCCCATTTGGGTACTTCAGTGTAAACTGGCTACATATGGCATAACACCCAACTGTGCTGCGTAAGTGCCCAATAGGCATCCATAAACAGTACTGTGTGTGTCATTTGCCAGTTATCTTCCAATGATCTGATTACATGACATCAAGGACACTGTTAAATAGTGATTTTGATGCATTTATAGATCAGTGTTAGGAAACAACAATATGACAGTAAATAATAGTGCTGTGAAATGTGCCCGAGGCCTCCATGAGCATTTTTCTGTTTTTGCATTTATCAGACATTTTCCTTTGAAGGATCAATATGGTTACTTCAAGGAGGCTGAGAAATGTTCATGTGCCTAACTGGACTGAGGAGGAGATCAATGCAGATGCACGCTGGAGGGGAGCAATGGGTGAAAGCCAGGCCAAGGAACTTCACGATAATAGACATCTGGAACCGGAATATGAGTTAGCACCAAAGACGTACAGTGATCTGTCACCCTGGAGTGCAGGTTTGACACCGCTATGATGAACTGCATCAGAGTGCCATGGAGGGTCACCAAGGTGTGGAGACAGCCCATATATCTCTACAGTAAGTGTGACTATCCTACATATTCATGGTCATTCCTATGGAAATTAGAGTTTTTGTGTACCACATGTATATCAGATAGATGTTTTTTATAACCATTAACTAGCTGTTGGAACAGTTAGCTCATGGGGATAATTAAGTAGATGTGGTAACTGCAGTCCTTATAGGTGTGGGTTTGATTCCCATACTGTTATTTTCTTTAATAATGTTTACAGTATACATAATTATGAACTTTGTTGTGCATATGTTTTACAATATATGACATAATTTCACACATCCACTTCCTTGTGCATATACTATTACCTATGTTGTTGATTGTGCATTTCTCAGTTTTCCGTTATAGTATCATGTATCACCTACTGCAGCATTATATATCATACATAACTACTTTAATTTCTTCAAATAAAGTAAACATTTTTACTACAGTTGCATTTATTTAAGCCAAAAGGAATGCCTGTCTGACTGCTTGCACACATTTTCAGTTATGTGTTGATAGCTGTTATGTCTTTACAATAACATGTCCAATAAGTGTTTGGAGTTTCTGTATTCATTCATTCTACACATGACTTCAAATACACACCAGCAATACCTGTTTGTTAAGATGAAAGATCTGTTTGTTAGCTTGGCCTGTAAAGAAACCAGGCAGCATGGCTACATTTTAGCATGCTGTGGGTTCTAATCCACATAGGGCAACATATCTGAAACTGTTCACTTGGTTTACTTCACCCACAGCATTTTTTAGAGAAACATATTCTACTTGTTATTAACTTTTATTCTGTGTATGGTTGTGCATAACTCAGTTATTTGTCAAATTCCTATGAATATTTTCATAATCCATAATGCTCTGTTAACAGCATCTCTTTAAGTGCAAGGTTAGTAAATCTTGCTACAGACTGATATATGTCTGACAAATGTTTTTACCAAAATAGTATTACTTTTTAAAGTACTATCAAGTTCTGCTTTATCATTAGTTATTGCATTCAGTTCAAGAGCATCATCATCTTTATCTTTTGAGGGAGTGGGATGGGCGGACTAGTTGAAATGCAGAACAGGGAAGATGTATGTATTTTGTTACTGATGCGTACTTTGGCAAGGAATATCATGGTCCACACACATACCTTACTGTGAGACTCATGTACAGTAACTTGTATGGTTCTGTTAACAGAAGCTTTATGATACTTGACACTGCCCCACTGTCTGAGGAATGAATGTTTCCATTACTGTTAATGTTTCTGACCACAGTGCTGACATGAATTACGTTTTCTAAACTCTTCATCTACATGACTAGCATTGGGTTGAATGTGTCACCTTTTGAATGGGCCAAAGTGGGACATGGGGTGTGGCTGATATGACACTGGCCACACCCTCTATCATGACATCACCACAGGAGTGGTGAAGGAGATGCAGTTATGGGTACAACAGTGTGAAGTTACAGCAGACTGAAATCTCAGAAACCATTTCAATTATGCAACTTTAGTAAAAGTGAAGCATTACTGCAAAAACACACACATTACTCAGCTGTAACAGTAAGTAAACTTCATAGAAAAAACACACTACTTATTTTAAGTAGAGAATTATATTTATTTAAAAAGCAAAAAACTTTTAAATTCTGCATATTACACTAACTATAACTATTCTGAACAAGACAACTAGAAAATCTACACACTTCACACAAGATCACTAATTTTAAACATTTATAATTGAGTATCCATCCATTCTCAACCCCTTTCCCATTTTTGCTCATGGGGTCAGAATGTCACTTCAGCAGTGACAATCATCTCAAGCCAAGGTTTACACCACCGGGTGGCTAGCCCTGCCATGGTAGTTCATTCATACCACACAGTTGCATACACACAGTCACCTATGGTTAATTTAGTGTCCAATCCACCTACTGCACGTCATTGGAATGTGGGAGGAAACCAGCGCACCCAGAGGAAACCCACATGACCACAGGGAGGACATACAGACTCAGCACAGAATGCACCCCAGCCAAGAATTTGAACCAGAAAACCTCTTGCTCTGAAGTGACATCACCAACTGCTGCACTACCACAGCTAATTTTTTTCCACAAATTTTTACCACTTTATTGTGGAAAACTAAGAGTATGTTTATTGTAAATAAAAGCAAAAAAAAAAAAAAAAAATCAAAAAAGAACCAAACATCTACATACTGTACACTACAAGAAAACTAAAATAACTTATTTTGAAATGTGTACTTTGCATTTGATTTGATGGCATGAAAAAGTGTTCAGTTTGATGTAAATTTGAATAAAAGTTACTGTATTTCATATGGTAATTTACAGTAATCGTTAGCTTAGCTTTTATCAAGTCCACACTACAATGGTTTCGCACATCTGTCCATTTATTTTTCACTAAAGAAAAACTCCACAAATGCATTAGATGTTGGTATAGATAATACCCTAGCAATCGTCAAATATAGTTCAGTCAGTTCAAGCCCTTCTCCGAAATGCTTCAGCCACTTTCCTCCTGGGGATAAGCTTGTGGTACATAATTCTTGGAGAAAGGTCTTGATTGCTAAATAGTCATGGAAAAGATGATTTTCCTGCAGACTCAGAGCAGTGGTCACACTGTGTTAAGTCACTGAAAACAAAAGCCTCAGTTAAAGATAACTTAGACCAGGTAAACAAGTAGTTATTTTCAGTAAAATCAGACCACTGTTCCAAGTACTTAGCTGCTGTCTTCAAGAACACGATGAAGTCTCTTAGCTTGTTAAAAGAAGTGCTTTCTAATGTGTTTATAAGTGCCCTAAGTTTTCCATGAAAGAAAGCATCTTTAGCTCTTGCCTGCAGTTTTCCCTTGAGAGAGACCATCACTGAAAATGTTTCCATGACAGTAAGTGCTGCTTTTTCTAATATACTTATGTGCTCATTGAAATCTATGAGAACAACACTAAAAAAGTGTGAATAGTACTGGGGCAGTGTAGTTAATGTGTTATCACTGTGCACATTATCTGAAAAGTATTGCCATATCAGCTGGGGGTCTTCTCTTCTCCCTGGAAGAGGAAATATGACTGGAGCACTGGGAGATTTTTTATTACCCTCTCAATAAATAGCAGGAGTGACAGCCACCTTGTTGGCACATGCCTTAAGAGAGTCGCAAATTCCATGCCACAAAAGTCTAAAAAGTTTGGTCCTGGGAGCAGAACCTGAGAAATGGCTAGAAAGTTTAATCACAAACACTTTTACATCATAAGGCAGTTGTGCTACACCTTTTTTGGCTGCATTATGAATACTGGGATCTACTTCAGTAGATTGAATCCACACATAACCGAAATTTACAAAAGCGAGATGAGAAGCGTGAATGTTTAGAAGATTGACCATGCACAAGCTACTAATTTTACTGCACAGTCCAAACTGTTATAGGAAATATTGTGCTTCTGCTGCTTGGAACACCTCAGAGATTTCTGCTGCAATGATCTTAAGTTCAGGTCCCTCCAGGATTGTGTTCTTTCCCCACTTTGTTGTCAGGTGACTGGATTTTGCTTGTAGAATAACAAACTAATATTGTTCAGTTGCCTCATGTCATGTGACATTGTTTCTTCCACCATTGGTGGCTAGGAATTCCTTTTTGCAGTACGTGCTGAATGTTTTTGGGTCATTGCATTTCTTGATCCAGTCAAATTCCATTTACCAAACATCATGCCACTTACACATTCTGTTATTGGTGGCACTATGTGAAGAAGCTGATGCTGTCCCATTATTCAATAAATGCTTACCTGTTCAACGTATTTAGCAAAATTGTGTTAGTAGAATGCAATAGCATAACAAAGTTGGCATTTGACAAAAGAACTGGCTAGACACTGACACTGGCACACAAAAGAATTGGATAGACACTGACACTGACACACAGAACTGGCTAGACACTGACACTGGCACACAGAACTGGCTAGACACGGACACTGGCACACAAAAAAAACTGGATAGACACTGACACTGGCATACAACAGAACTGGTTAGGCACTGAGACTGGCACACAAAAGAAGTGGTTATATGTTGATACTGGCACAAAAAAAGAACTGGATAGAAACACTAGCATCTGAAAGAACTGTCTAGAAACACTGACATTAGAAAGTACTGGTTTGAAAAACATAGCATCTGAAAACTGTCATGAAAACATTGGCATCTCAAACATGAAACAGTTTGTAAAGTAGTTCTATGATATAGATTTACTGAAGACCTGTGGAATGGAAGAGAAGGGAAGTATTAATATTACAAACCATTTAAAATCTAAAATAGTTAATGACATAATGGGGGCGGGGCATTTTGGCCATTAAAACTTGACATTAACACAGATGTTAGCCATACCTCTCAGCCTCATGGGAGCAAAAATTGTGTACAAAACCAAAAATAATGGGGGAGAGGGGAATAAAGGCCCATTATCTGTGACAAATTGTAATCATTGTTCTTACAAACTCAAAAAGTTACTAGGTTTTGCATTATCATGAATTTTCTGAAATATATAAAGTCTAGAATTTATTCTCAAACTAATAGCATTAGTGATTTAAAACCCAAATAATGTGCCAGAAAAATACCAAATTTTATTGGCAACAGACCAAATATATAAGGCTGAAAAAATCAGAACAATTGAGAGGTATATTGTTAGCATTTGTATGCCCCTGCAACACTAAAAACAAATAACAAGAGAAAAAAAATAAGCACCCGTACAAACCATGCAGCTATTTTAACCACTAAAAATATTAAAAAAAGAACAGCTATAGATTTAGCTTTGTAGCCACAGTACACTCCTCATCTAAGCAAGGTGGTAAAATATTTGAAAGCATTAACATTAATGATTTACCTGGCATATTTTAACCCTAGCCATTTCATCCTAATTCAATACCATAGAAATGCTAGTCAGTACCCAAGATTGCATTTAGTGATGACTGCCCATGTCCAGGAGGATTGTGGGTGCTATCCCTGGTGCGAATTTACAGTGCTCCATCCACTCGTCCAGGTTCCTCTTGAATAGTGGCATAGAGGTGCTCTGTTTCACATGAATTGCACCTTGTGCATTACAGACATTAATGGGGTAATAACCTTTTCTGTTTCTGTACCTTGTTCCCAGTTCACCAGATAGGGCTTTTATTTTAATATGAGTGTAGTCTGTAACCCCCAGTACCTCAGCAAAATGCACTATTGCATTAAAATTTTACATTGTGATAGCTCTCTCCTCTGGGTTAAATGGAAACCTGATATGCTCCTGCACATGTTGCAACACTGCATTGTGGAACTGATATAGGATTTTTGAGGCATAGGCCTGTGAAATTTCCACTGTGTCTACCGTGGATCACTGAAAAATGCCCGAAGCTAGTATACATAAAGCTTCACCTACCTTAGTTTCCATTGTAATGAGTTTTTTTTTATGATTCACAAAGGGCATCCAGTATGGATGTCAGATGTTCACTATTCTATAGTACCTCTGTCCACAATATAGCAGTCTATTATTGTATTTCATGTAGGTCATGGTAGGTAAAACATGGTCTGGACACTATGCCTTCTAGGCTGAGATTTGGCAGCAGCAGCTCCTTGTATGATAGCCTGCTGTACATACAGGTTTATAATGTCTGCAGCGACCCCTAACATTTTTTAAACATTCTCTTGTGGCCGTATTCCAGCATGTATTAGAATTGGGAGTTAGAGATTTTCATCTGTTCACACTCATTTTATTCCTTTCCTGAATCAATCTACCATGATGTTTTGCTTCATTAGTATGAGCCTCAGTCATGTATATGCTTATTAGCATATTTGGCTGCTAACCTTGTTTTGCAGACAGTTGCAATGTATACTTCTATTTCCTGGTGCACAAACTGCTTTGCTGTCATTGTTTGTGTCACCCACAAGCTTAGTGCGACAACCAGGCAGGCGTTCTTGAATCTGGACTAGTGTGCTACCAATTAGTAGGGGCTATGGATTACAATCTGATTACAGAAAAAGCTTATAGTGCAGCAAAAACAAGTGTTTTACTGGGAGTAGGACATAGCACAACACGAGCTTAGTCACCTGCTGTGAGCTATTCACAGCAACAAACAGCTCAAATTCCTTTGGCACATTGACAACTAGAAAAGGGAATTGTGTAGGGGAAGGGGAGATGAGTTGAATGACTTCAACTCTGACGTAACAAAAGAAGGAAAATTAGCTACTTTGGAAAGCAAAAGCAATGAAATGCATGTTCTGGGAGATGCCTTAAAAGACAAACCGGGATAGGATAATTGGTGTATACTAGGCTAATGACCACTGAGGCCTTTATAAACTTAACTGTGCAATCTAAATGTGTCCCACAAGTTGCTCTGCCTTACAGGTTATTTTAAGAGGTGCATGTTAGTTATAACATGATTTAATGGCTACCTCTGTCCATCAGAGACATTGATGTCATACCGGGGTGAATTTCTGATTTCCCATCCACTGGTACAGGTTGCAGTTGTATACAGTTAGGGAAGGGCTCTGCTTTACAAGGATGATAAGTCTGTTTCAGAAAATGGGGATTCTTTGAGATACATACATGTTCTCTTTAAGTATGTTGCCCTCAGAAACCACATGCAACTGACATTGTCCTGTGGGAGTCACTAAAGGCTTACTTAAATGGAAGAATTACAAGCAATACAATATTAGTAAAACAAGGCAATGGGACAATGAATTGAATACACTAAAGACCAAAATAGACACACTAACATTAAATCTAAACTCAAATGACATTGTCAATCAGACTGAACTTAAAAACTTAAATACAAAATATGCTGAAATTCTAAATCATAAAATTTCAATAAACCTGGAAAACCTTAAACTTCAGGCATATTCAGTAAACCCTTTAAGCTTGCATAAACTTGCTCTTAGATCAAATAAAATGAATAAATTAAATTGTATCAAAGAAATGTTAACACTTATAACTAATAAAACATAAAAATTAACAGATATTAAAGGTGTTCTTGAAGGTTTTAAAATATTTTATGAAAATATACATAATACAAATAACCTACATAATGATGATATAGTCAAAACTTTTCTAAGGGAAAATATAAATAATAAATTAACAAGTGAACAAATAAAAAATGATAGACCATTCACTTTAACAGAAATAAAAGATCAAATAAAAAAGTTAAAAAAATAATAGGGCACAGTGCTTAGATGGTCTTATGTCAGAACTATATAAAATACTACCGGATGATGCAGTTAAATGTTAGATAAGGTCTATAGAGAAATAAAAACAACTGATGAAGTCCCCCCATCATGGAAATGTTCCCTTATATCACCTATTTTAAAATAAGATAAAGATCTTGCAAAGTGTTCATCATACAGACTCATTTCACTTTTAAATGTGGACCATAAGATGTTCATGTCCATTTTAGCTAACAGAATTAATCTACTTATACCTAAACTAATTAATAATGATCAGACAGGGTTTATTTTAAATAGACAAGTACAGGATAATATAATAAAATACATACATTAATAGACTGCTAATAAAAATAAAAAATAAGAGCTTTCTATCATTAGTCTCAATTTAGATAAGGCTTTTGACTCAGTTAATTGGTCATATCTGTTTAAACACTTAAAGTATATAATTTCTTACATGAGCTAATTGTATTCATTTCTAAGTTATATAATAACTTGTGCTTATGTTAAAATAGGTTCTTGTCTTTCTAATTTATTTATTTTATTTAACATTTGTTATCCAGGATAGTCCGTCTGGACAGCAAGTGTTTGTTTTCAGTGGAATCCTGGGGAGAAAAGCTCCATAAAAAAGTAAGAGAAAAAACACACGCATTACACTAACCTGAAATTACAAAGTTATAAAATGCAATAGAGATGAGAAAAAATATGACAGTGCCTAGTTAAAAATTTACAGGTGGATGTTACAATAGAAAAATTTATCAGTAGCATTGTCTATTCCTGTGTTGGACAAAAGGTGACATTTTTGTACAATGTGTAACTCTACAAAAATATCAGTTTGCAGCATTACCCATTCCTAGAATGGATGAACAGATAACATTTTGCAGAATATTTACAGTGAGCAGCTTAGAAGCAGTCAGACAGGTGTTACATAGCATGAACAGCATATAATGTGTTTATATAGCAACCATGACACAGCATGCACTTGTGTTGTTCATAGATGCCCCTATAGTTATATGTGGCTTTATGGAGGTTCCTTGCAGTTGCATAAATAGTTGGTGCAGAGGTATGGTTTCAGGACACTCTAGAAAGAGGATGCACATTTGAGAAGCCTAAGGTCAGGAGGGAGGTTGTTCCAAGTTTTAGTAATTTCATGGGCAAAGAGAGCTTCCCCAGAGTTGTTTTTGCATGAGATAGTTTCAATGAAGGCTTTGTTGCTGGAGCGTAGTTGTCTATTAGAATTGTAGAAGTTAAGGCCGACCAGGGCAGGTTTTTTTTTCGGGATAGTACAGTATTTGTTGGGCTAAGTTGAGTAGATGATACTTAAGTAGGTTGGGGAATTCTAGCCAATGTAGGGTCTGTAGGGCATGACAATGGTGGGAATGTGATTTGGCATTGGCGGCAAATCTAGCGATTTTGTTATAGCAGGTGGAAAGTTTATTCAAGTTGGTTTTATTTAGATTTATTAGCATGGGGGAAGCATACAGAAGTGTAGATAGGAGGTGAGTTCTGGCTGTGGCAATATGAGATTCTGAGGGTAGATACCTTTTGCAACTGCAGAGGGAACCTCATTTTTTGTGGACTTTAGAGATGGTTGTTGATATATGTTTGCTAAATTTGAGCTGTTGGTCAATAGTAATTCCTAGGAGTTTTGCGTCTGAGATAGAGGTGATTTGCATCTTACTGGCAGAGAATATGGAAAAGGAGAGGTTGCTGGACTTCTTTGGATGAAACAGCATGTGTTGGGTTTTTTGGGGGGTTTAATATCAGTTGTGAGTTATTGAGCCAGTTCTCAATTTCAGAGAAGGCTAATTGGGCTTTTTGTTGTAGATGTTGGGTGCAGAGCATATGAGGCTTGTGTCATCAGCATATTGGACTATATCGACTTTTGTGGTAGGTAGGTGGAGTTGGTTGGTGAAGATATTAAAAAGAAGTGGGTGAGAATTGAACCTTGGGATATGCCTAGGATGACTGGGAGCGAGGGAGATAGGGAGTTGATCCATTTGACAGACTGGATTCGATTGCCTACGTAGCTCTTGAACCAGGGCAGAGTGGGGGTGTTAAAGTTGAGATCAGAGAGGCAGGTTAGAAGTTTATTGTGAGATACCGTGTCAAATAAGGTAACTGAGACTAGTTTACCTTAGTTCCTGTAGGAGTTTATAGTGTTGGTGAACCTGAGTAGGGCAGTGGAAGTACTGTGGGATGGGCAGAAGCTGTGCTGGGTTGAGGAGACAAGGTTATTGGAGAGGAGGTGGGAGAGGATTTGGTGATGAATGCGGCTCTCTAGAATCTTTGAGGGGGGTGAAAGGATCACTATTGGGCTATAGTTAGAGAGGTCGGTAGAGGGGCCGCCTTTGTGTAGGGGAATAATGAATGAGGTTTTCCACAAGGTTGTCATGGTATTTTAGGTAATGGACCTGTTAATTAGTAATGAAATAGGGTAGGCTATGACTGTGGATATGATTTGGAGGTATTTGGCAGGGAGGTTGTTGGTAGGTTTGAGTTTAGCTAAGAATTTTGTATAGTGGATGTTTGTACTGGCTTGAGTGAGAAGGGAATGATGATTTGTTGGGTCTTAAGGGGTTGAGGGATGTTGGTGGGAGTAAAAACATTTATGAGTTTGAGTACGGAGGAGTTGAAATACTTATTAAAGCTGCAGGCTATGTCTAGGTCTGTGCCAGTTGTACTGGGGGCTGGTGTGCTGGATTTGCCAGGCTGAAGGATACTATTTACTGTTGCCCAGAATTTCTGAGGGTTGGTATTATGTTTGTTTTGTAGGGAGATGTAGTAATTTTTCTTATCCAGATTTACCTGTTTTTGGTCTCATTCCGAATTTCAAGAGAGGCTTGCCTAGTCGTGGATGTTTTATGATGGCACCAGGTTTTCCAAGCTTTGTCCCTATTTTGGAGTAAGATTCTTGTGTTTTTTTGGAGCCGGGAGAGGGGTTATTGCGTACCCTAATTGTTTTGATGGGGGCTAGGTGGTTGAGGATGTTTTGAAATGTGGAGTTGAAGTATTCAACTGCTCTGTCTAGTGGAAGGGTTTTGATAGGAAACCAGTCACAATATTTTAAGGCTCTCAGAAAGTCCTCTTTGGGAAAGTTTTTGTGGGAGTGGGTTTGTATGAGGGAGGGGGAGTTGTTGGTTTACAGCTTATGTCTAAGGAAAAAGGTGGTGTTGTGGTCACTGAGAGTGTTGGCCAGTGTTGCCACATGGTGGGCAGTATTGGGTTGGTTAGTGAGGATCCAATCTAATTTGTTGAATTTGTTATGGTATTTTGATGCAGAGATAAAAATCCTGGGGCTTGCCGAAATGAAGGCCAATGAAAATATTATGTGTGGTGGGTTGTTAAAGATCCTGAAGGCTGAGTCTCTGATTGAGGATTAACAACACAAGACTTGTTAGTTCATCTTTCTCCAAAGCCTCCGACACTGTGCCTCACAAAAGACAGGAGGATATATATGTGCACTTTGTTGTCAGTCTGCAGCTGATGAAGTTTGTTATGAATGAAAACATATTGTATTTGTGAAGTGTTAATGTGGTTTGTGGAACATCTGCTTCAGCTGAATAAATATCCTTTACTGTCATCCGGTTGGTGTTTTTTGTGTACCTTGGCACATTTTGCAATTTGTCAGTGTTTTTGTGCCTTGGTGGAACTTTTTCTGGATTTACTTGAGGATCCCATCTAATGTGGATTCCCTTTTAGTGACCTTACCTATACGCGTAGGGGACTGAATGAATTGGGTGAAGTTATATAGATTGATATGGCAGGTGGAGTGGGAGAGTGGATAGAGTTCCAGTCAATGTTAACATCACCTAATATGATGGTTTCCTGGGGAAGGGAGTGGGAGGTCCATTGGAGTATAGTTTCTAGTATGGATAGGTTCTCTCCTGTGGGCATATAGATACCAATTAAATTAAGATGTTTGTGTTGATTTAAGGAGAGTTTTGCAAGTAAGGTTTTTGAAGTCTGGGGTATCTTTATGTAGGAATTGAACTTTTAAGTTAGTTATGTAGGTTATTCCACCCCCTCTTATATGTACCCGGTCAGACCTAAGAATAAAAATACATACAAATTCCTTTAAATTATAAAAAGGCACAAAACAAGGCTGTCAATTATTACCTTTACTTTTTGCATTAGCTATAGAACCCTTTGCTAATACAATTCGATCCAATAAGAACATTAATGGTATCAAAATAAAAGAAAATTTTGAACTAAAGATTCATTTCTTTGCTGATGATATTTTAATAATGATAGACAATATAAAAAATTTATTAGAACAAATAATTAGGTCTATGAGTCAGTTTGAAGAAATTTCAAACTTAAGATTTAATCATAATAAAACAAGTACAATATTAATATTTTTTTTTACAAAACTCATACAAACATATTCTAACTTCACTTGGAATAGCAATAAAATAAAACACCTTGGTATAACCATTATGTCTGATAGTAAAGAAATTATACAAATAAACTTTCAACATATAACCACAAAGAACGACTTCCAAGTAGACAAACCACAAAGGTAATTGAAGAAAGCAAAATTCCTTTATTGTATATATATATATATATATATATATATATATACACACACACACACACACACACACACAATAAAGGAAGGTTTACTTGCTACAATTACCTTTGTGGTTTGCCTACTTGGAGGTCGTTCTTTGTGGTTATACATTTGTCTACAAGAGAAAACTTTCAACATATATATATGTCAACAAAACTATATATATATATATATATATATATATATATATATATTTATTTATTTACCCCAGGTATCACTTCTGTGTCACTGTGAGGCACAGTATACTAACCTTGAAAAAGGGCATAGCAAAATTAATTTAAAATGGGTGGCGAAAGCCAAACACACTCTGGCTAGGCTTATAAATGCCCTAGGACAGATAGCCTAGTATGAACCTCTGAACCTATATATATATTTAATTTGTAAATACCAAACCACTTCTGTTTTCCCAGGCCAATGTCGGGGGGGCCTCTGGCTCATCAAATACACCAACAATGGTCAGCTGGGAGTAATCACTAAATCCACAAACAATGTTGACATCCTACAAACAGGCCTAAAAATGACAAATGACTGGTGTCAAAACCAAGGTCTGAGACTAAATGCTAAAAAATGTTGAATCATACCCTTTGATAAATCAGATATTTCTGCAAATTATAATATTGATAGCACACCCCTAAAAGTAAACCCAGTGGTGAGGGACCTAGGAACACAGATAGATAGTAACCTATACTTTGAACACCAGGTAGCTATGGTAGTGCAGCAATCCTTCTGTATGGCTGAACCTATAAGTAAAGACTTGGCATCAAGGTTAAAGGAAGTCATAGTATCATTGTACTTGGCCCTCATCAGGCCCATAATGGAATACAATTTTCTCTTTTGCATGCACCTAAGCAGACACTTACAACACATTGGAGCAGCCCCAGGGGGTTCTCAGTAAAAAAATACAAAATGTAAGACACATGTCTTATGTGGACTGACTAAAACCCTATTCCTTTACTCCATCTGATATTGTTTGTTGAGATGTGACTTATGCCTGATGTACAAGGCATTCTCTGATCCAGCCCTGATGAAGATGTTACAGAACTGGTTTCATCTGGGCAGGGCATTCCTTCAACTGTATTGTCTGGATAATAGGTCTGTTTCTGCTTTCTGTGCCTTAAATCAGATATACCTGTTACTTAAGCTGTGTTGAGAGACTGACTTACTACGTGTGATATTCTGAAAAGATAAGCATTTATTCTCATTTTTCTTCTGCACTTTTGATTTAATAGCTCTGTAATTAGTACAACTGTTTTTCCCATCCACCCAGCCTGTTCGTATGTCTTGGTGGCTTTGAGTTGTCTGCCTCTGGTATAAAGTTGATACTGGACAACCCCCCCCAGTCACATTACATCAGCTCATTCTACTGTTAATAGTGAAAACTTAGCAAAGGCCCACCCCTTTAGCTTCTGCATGTTGAATTCTCTCATTATCTTCTGCCTCTTCACTTTCAACTAAAAAAAAAAAAAACAAAAAACAAAACTGTTTCCTACCTTTCCTTGAACTAGTATAGCCCAGATACAGATTTACTGTATCCAGGATTTTTTGTAAGGTTCTGAGCGGTGCTCTTCAATTTTTTCCCTTAGATCTGCTAGTTATCTGCTCTCCTGCACTTTTATTAGCTTATTAGTCTAACACTTTAAACTATTCCTGGTGCCAGAAAGTCTGCTCTTCAAATTTTCTCTTAGAACTAGCTGGTTTCTCAGTAGTAGCACTAAAATCTGAATCCCTGTGACTAGCACTTGCTCTAAAACCTGCTGCAAAAAACTAGGAAGCCTTAAACTGATACAAGCACTCAATTCTCCTTGTTAATAAGGAGAAATTAATTGTAGGCACAAAACAGCCTATAATTGCAAAGTACCTTGCCAAGGTCAGGGAAAACAGCTCTTGTACTTTATAAAAGAAACACAGAACCAGGCATGTCCAAGCTTCCGATGATTTATTCTGTCCACCCGGTGAATCTGGGCATACTGGGGTAATGCAGCAATTGCCTTATGTACACAGACAACCCTCTCCCCATACCACCCAACACTACAACGTGCGAGAGATGCACTTACATAGCCAAACTGGAAGCAAAGCTCTCTCCAGCCAATATTGTGCTAGACAGTCAAGAGAAGTAGGTTAACACCTGCACTACACCTCAAGCAACACATAGCCCTTCAAAAACTCATGCCACCAACATCCACACATAGTTACACTAAACCCACTTATGTGGAGGCCTGTAACATTAACCTGTCCAAGCAACAAGGACCTCTGAAGCTGAAACGCAAACAAACACCAATCACAACCAAAGTGACACATAGCTCAAAACACCAGTGTGCCACCAAACAACAGCCCCTAAGGCAAGACAATGTACCCAAGACTTTAGTCATAGGTGACTTTATAGACAGGCTGAACAAGGATAAAATTACTGTCAGCTGCCTGTCGGGTGCCAGGATCCGCCACATAATGCATGCACTCAAGTCACTCCACAACAAGTACAAATACGACTCTGTCAATGTCCATGTTGGAGTGAATGACTTGAGAAGTACCTCCCTGGACTACATGAAAAGAGACATGGAAGAGCTCTCAGATCATGTGGCCCAGGCAGGTATGACTCTAGCCCTGAGCAGTATCCCGCCTTTGCCCAGAATGATACCACAGTATAAGGACAAAATGATTGACTTCAACAATTGGCTAAGTTTCTAGTGTCATTCAAAGTGGATCCAATATCTGTCTGCCTGGGATGACATGATCAACAAACCATGATGCTTTGCCAGAGATGGTCTGCACCTGTCGCCCCTGGGATTCAGGTTACTGGATAAGGCTCTTGCCACCCCTATAGTGCCTTTTTCAGGCAAGGCTCAAAGGACAAAACCACCACCGTAACAGATATAAGCATGCAACATCTGAAGGTAATGCTACTCAATGCTAGAAGTCTAAACCTCAAAATGCACTCTGTCTAGGCACTCCTAAAAATGGAAAACATTGATATCTGTGCAGTAACTTAGACCTGGTTCAAGGCTCCAGAGAGCACCCCTGCAGTACCAGGCTACAACTTTTCCCACACTTTTCGGCCACTAAACCAGGACCGAAGCCTAAAGGCAGAGGAGTGTCCATATTCACCAAGGATAGTCACACCTCCAGGCTAGTTGCCCAACACAATGCATCCGAAATTCTACAGGTGCAACTAAAACTAGGTAAGACTGCAATCCATATTGTAGCTTGCTACAGATCCCCCACCATACCCCAAGATTTTCACTACACCTTTCTAAACATACTAGATAATATTAAGATACAGCCAAAAGCACCCTAATCCTGGCTGATTTCAACTACCCTGCCATTAATTGGGAAAAATACTCAGATACCAACACCTTTGCCCAGCGGTTCTTGGAATTTATAAATTCCAACGCCCTGGACCAAGTAATCCATAGTCCCACCAGATGCTCAAATATCCTAGACATGGTTATTGCCAACATGGGAAATCGATGCTCCACACCAGTGGTCACCCCCTCATTGGTCAGGTCCGACCATAAACTAATCACCTTTGATGTCCACATCCCTCACCCACCCCCCAGTAGGGAAACCTCCATAAAAAAACTTCTCCAAAGCCAACTTCATGCTACTCAAGTCAGAAGTGACAAACTTCATGACACCCATGCAGACGGGAACTGAAAGTTCGACCACTGAATCCTACACTAAGGCACTGTACGAGCACATCCACTCATGCATGAATCATGCCATTTCAAACAGAACCCAAGATGGTCTCCTTCAAAAAAGGAACCCAATCTGGTGGTCCCCTGCCATAAACAAACTATACAACAGAAGGAAGAAACTGTTGCAGAAAAGAAGAAAATCCCAGGATGCAAAAAAACTCCCTTACCAGCTTCAATAAAAAGCTGAGATCCCTCATAAAATCCTCCATAGCTAGTTATGAAAATAAAATTGCCAAAGATTCCATGGACAACCACAAGGCATTCTGTAGTTATGTCAAGAATCTAAATGGCAATGCTCAGATCTGCTCAGAGCTATAACAGAATATTGTCAATATCCTGGCAGATCGATTTAGTACCAACTTCACCCCCCTCTCACGCCCTAAAGGGCCCATCTCAATACCAAAAGATTGCCAAATTCCAGTACTCACGACCACACAGGTAAAAATTGCACTCTCCAAAGCTAGGAATAGAGCATCCATGGGACCAGATGACATCCCAGGCTGTGTACTACATGAACTACAAAATGAACTGGCACCTCTCCTAAAAGTTATGTTTAATCATAGCCTCACCTCAGGCTTCGTACCCAGTGAGTAGCGCACAGCTACAGTTATCCCACTCACAGCCAGCCTTAGGCATAGGCGAACTAGGCGACCACCTAGGGCGCCATACAGACCAGCCTTTTAAAGGGCACAGATGTTCTTCATACCACATTGCTGCAGTCCTAACACTTGGGTGGTCCGCTGTCCCAGTCGGCCCGAATACCAAAGTATATGGCTGACGTCGGTCAAGGCGCATTAGTCTCACGTCAGGACGTCAGGGTACAAATGCGCATGACCGACGTCATATCCCCAGTCTTTTTTGCCGCATGGTCCGATGCAGAAGCAGTTTTGCAAGTGCAGGTTGGCGTTCTGAGATTTTCCGAAGTCGGAGTTTCAGACCGAATCCAAATTGGCTAAGTACCCCGTTGGGGATTATTTTGGTTTTTTCTTGCCTCAGTATTTTACCGGATGTCAGAAAAAGTGAATAACTGTATTTCTTGTGGGAAACAGATACCTCATAGGGATTACCATACCTTGTGTATACCTTGCCTAGGGCCTGAGCACGACGTTGTTGGCTGTCGCTCTTGTGCTAGATTTAACAAACGCACTATAAAGAGAAGATTAGATTGTGCCAGGTTAGTTTTTGGGAAGCGGTGTAATTATAAAATGCCGTCGGATGCTCCGCCCGCTTCGTCAAAAAAGCGCAAGGACAAAACAGCAAAGCCTAGGCTGGAAGAACCGTCCGTCCCGGACGTTGGTTCTTTAGAGGGCTCGGTGGAGCCAGGGGTTCAGCCAGAAATTTCTTTGGAATCCCAGGGAGAGACTTTATTACTGCAAGATGTGACCTCTCAGGAGGTAGGCCAGGCGGAAGGGGCTTCTCAGGTAGCTGTTCTTCCCTCCCTTCCTAAGGTGGTTAGGCCCTCCCCTGCTGTTGCCAAGGCTTCTCCCAGGGGCAGGCCAGGTTTTGTTTCAGGAGTTACCCCTAGTTCTTCAGGGTCTGTACCTAAGAAGCATATGCTTAAGATGGCAGAAGATTTGATTACAATGATTAGAGGTTCTATGCCCCCTCCTGATAAGAGGCCTAGGGTAGAACCTGAACTTGGGAGTTTTGAGCAGTGTTCGGATGCTTCTGAGTCTTCGGCTGAAGACTTGCAGGAGTATTCCCCTTACTCTGATTCTGATGTAGATGATTCTACTCCTTCTGCTTCTCCTCCTGAGGATTTTTCATTTTCAGAGACTCTTCATTCCATGAGGGAGCATTTTAAATGGGAAGGTCAGGATTTCTCTGATTCCAGGAAAAGGCTTAGGGAATTTTTGTTTCTACCCCAGCATAGGCCTTTAGCTATACCTCCTGTTCTAGATGTGGTAGAGGATGTTTTTGCAGAGGCTTCTCTGAACCCTGACTCTTTGCCTCCTGCTCCAGTTAAACCTGATATATATTATAGGGTGCCTGAAGCTCATAAGTATCTTTTTAAGAGTCCTAGGGCAGACCCAGAAACTGTTTCACAGGGGCCTAAAGGTGTTAAGGCTTCTGTTGTTAAAAATCCTGTTCCTCCAGATAAAGAGGCTAGGGCTTTGGATAGATGGGGAAAGAAAGTGTATACTTCTTCCACTTTGGCCATGAGAGCTTTGAATTGCCAGTTTCACATGTTGAAATACCAAAATTATCTCCTTTCACAATTAAAGTCTAAGGTAGATGCTTTGGCGGAAGGTATTGAGTGTAAAGAGTTGCAGGATTTAGTTCATGTTTCTGAACAGGTGGGTAAGCATTCTTTGCAATGTGGTTTTGATGCTGTGCAGGCCTCTTCGAGGGTGGCTGCCACTGGTTCGGTTCTTCGCAGGCACGCCTGGTTGAGGATCAGAATTTAGCTGAGCATGTGAAAACAAGGATTTTAGATGCTCCTTTACAATCTGATGTGTTGTTTGGTTCCCCTGTGGAAGCAGTTCTAAAGAAAATGGAAGACAAGGCTAAGTCTATGCAGACTGTTAAAGATTTTTTGCAGGTTCAGCCTCCGAAGTTTAGTAGAAATTGGCCTACCAAGGGGTGGACATATCCTGCTTATGATTCACAGTCTAGGGGTAGGTCTAGACGTGGTAGAGGCAGAGCTCAAGGTTCTTTTAGGCCTAGAACAGGGAGTTCACCTGCTCAGTCTTCTGGTGAGGGCAGGGGTCAGTCCTTTCATAAACAGACACAATGACCTGCCTTTTCAGCTGCCAGAATCTTCTCGGCTGGCAGCACCTTTGGGAGGAAGGTTGGCACTTTTCAAAGAAAACTGGAGTTTAATTACCCAAGACAGATGGGTATTGGATATCATTCACCACGGTTACAGGTTTTATTTCCATACCTTGCCTCCTTTCAAAGGCATGCCAGACATTCCTCCTCAACAAAGGAAAGAGGCTCACAAGCAAATTTCTCTGTTGCTCCAAATAGGGGCCATTCAGCCGGTTCCTGTGCCAGAAAGGGGCCTAGGATTTTATTCTCGCCTGTTCCTAGTACCAAAAAGGGGAACACGTGGAGACCAATTTTGGATCTGTCTATCCTCAACACTTATCTGGACATTCCCAAGTTCAAAATGTTGACGTTACAACAGCTTTTACCTCTGCTGGGCAAAGATCACTGGATGGTAACTTTGGATCTCAAGGAAGCTTACCTTCATGTTCCTATCAGACTAATTTGCAGGAAGTATCTGCGTTTTCGAGCTGGGAATTCTCATTATCAGTTCTCTGCATTGCCCTTTGGCTTATCTACTGCGCCCAGAGTATTCACAAAGGTTCTGGCTCCAGTGATAGCTTTCTTCAGGCTAAAAGGTATACAAATCTATCCTTATTTGGACGATTGCCTGATTCTGGCTCAAGGAAGGGACGTGCTTCTTCAGCATTTGGAATATGTGAAAGCAGTGCTAAGATGCCTAGGGTATTCTGTGAACGAAATAAAGTCCAGTCTAGTACCCTCTCAAGACATGTGCTTTCTGGGTGTGAGACTGAATACAGCAACCCAGATGGCCTTTTAACCCCGGACAAACAAAAGAATCTTTCTTTACTTCCATCAACTATCTCATCAGTCCGGGCTGACTGCAAGGACAGTCCTTCAAGCCTTAGGGTTCATGGCATCTTGTATTCTGGTACTTCCCAATGCCAAACTGCATATGAGGAAGCTACAATGGTATCTCAAAATGTATGGACACAGCACTGCCAGGATTTGGACACTGTCATTCAAATAATACCTTGCATTCAAAAGGAATTTTTGTGGTGGGCTCAGGAATGTCACCTAAACAAGGGACTCTCTGTGACCCGGCCAGAGGCGAGTCAGATTCTAACGACAGATGCCTCAGACACAGCTTGGGGAGCTCATCTGAATGGAAAGTGGATACAAGACAAGTGGCCTGCCAGACTGCAGCATCTACATATCAACATGAAGGAGATGTTAGCAGTCCAGTTTGCATTACTGGTTTTCAAGGATTTACTTCTTCCAGGGCAGGTGTTGATTCTAACAGACAACACAACTGTCATGTGGTACATCAACAAACAAGGGGAACACATTCTTATCCTCTATGCAGGCAAGCAATGATTTTGTGGGAGACTGCGTTAAGCTTGCAGCTGAATCTTCAAGCAAGGTTTCTGCCAGGAGCACAGAACTCCTTAGCAGATGTGTTAAGCAGGCAAATCATGGATCCCCACGAGTGGAAACTGGATCTTCATGTATTTCAGACATTGACAGTGTCATGGGGAACTCCAGACATAGATCTGTTCGCTTCTCCACTAAACCACCAGCTGCCAAAGTTTTGCACGAAAAGGTTTCATCACACAGCCTGGAAAGTGGATGCTCTTTCTTTCAGTTGGAAAAATCTTCATGTGTATGCCTTTCCACCTCTGCCTCTCCTCCCAAAGGTACTTCTAAAGGTCAGACAAGACAAGCCAAGGATGATTTTAATAGCTCCGGATTGGCCTCGGCAGCACTGGTACCCATTGCTGAGGAGTCTGGTAAGGAGGCCTCCATGGCCCTTACCTTTGATTCCACACCTATTGTCTCAGAAGGACGGGCATCTGCTCAATGTCAAGCTTCACTCTCTTCATCTAACAGCTTGGCATATTCTGTTTTGAACCATAGCAGGTCTCAGCTTCCTCAACAAGTTTTGAATGTGATTATGGAAGCCAGAAGACCTAGTACAAGGAAAGTGTACGCAGGAAAATGGAAGAGATTTTTATTTTGGTGTGCAGCAAAGGATTTGGATGTTTCTGAGCCGAATTTGAGTGTGGCTCTTCAATATCTTACTGAGTTATTGGACAAAGGTTTGTCTTTCTCTTCCATTAAGATTCATGCTGCAGCAATTTCAGCTCACTATGATTGTGACCCACCATTGTTTTCTCATCCTTTGTTCAAGCAATTTCTTAGAGGGCAAAGAATATAAGACCCCCACGTAGAGCTCCTACTCCTGCTTGGGACCTCAATTTTGTGTTGGAGAAACTCACTCTACAACCTTTTGAGCCTGCAGCTACTGCTGAATTGAAATATTTGTCATGGAAGACTGCTTTTTGTTAGCCATTACATCTGCAAGAAGGGTGTCTGAATTGCAGGCCCTTATGGCGTTGAGCCTTTCCTGATTTTTCATAAGGATAGGGTATCTTTACGCACTAATCCTTCCTTTATGCCTAAAGTGGTTTCTAGTGTGGCTTTAAACCAAACTATTCATTTGCCTACCTTTTATGCAGATCCCCAAAATAAGGGGAAAAGATTTTGCACACTTTAGATGTACACAGGCAGTTGCGTTATTATTTAAGCAGGACTAAGGATTTTAGGCAGTCTCAGCAGTTGTTTGTTTCTTTTGCTTTGAGTTCTCAGGGCAAGCCTGTGTCAAAACAAACTATTTCTAAGTGGATTGGGTTTTGCATTGCATTTTGTTATTCCCATCATGGCAAGGAGATTCCAGCTGGGATTAGGCCTCATTCCACTAGGGCTACTGCCACTTCTACAGCATTTCTAAGGGGTGGCAACTAAGGATATTTTGGAGGCAGCTACTTGGAGTTCAGTGCATACTTTCTCTAAGCATTACCACCTTCCTCTCTACTCTAAATCTAGGGCTGGTTTTGCCACGGCTATTTTGCAGGGCATGTTGTCAGCTCCTGCTTCCTTATGATTTGCCAGCCTCCCTTACCTCTGCTTTGGGATTCTACCCAAGTGTTAGGACTGCAGCAATGTGGTATGAAGAACATAGTACAGTTTTGTACCTACCATAAATGTAGATGTTCAAGATCCACATTGCTGCAGTCCAATTTACCTCCCTCCTTCCCCTCTGTGTTTAGGGGTGGTTGTGTGGGTGAGGTTATACTCTTGTAAATTTGTATATATTGTATATATATTTGGTGCAGGAGTGTGTGGTGTTTTTTGGTTTTAGCCTTATCTTTTTAGGGTCTTCTGACATCTGGGGCAAGAAAAGACTGAGGATATGACGTCGGTCATGCGCATTTGTACCCTGACGTCAGACTAATGCGCCTTGACCGACGTCAGCCATATACTTTGGTATTCGGGCCGACTGGGACAGCGGACTACCCAAGTGTTAGGACTGCAGCAATGTGGATCTTCGAACATCTACATTTATGGTAGGTACAAAACTGTACTTTCTTCTCAGCGCCCTGCTGAAGTGTAACCGGAAGTTGGAACCATGGGGGAGGGGGTGAGCGCCCTCCCACTTACAGCTGCAGGTTGGCCAGGATGCTTTAATTTAAAAAAAAAAAAAAAAAAAAAAAAAGATTCATTAGGAGGCATTGTTACTGTTTCTTAAGTAACGCAATGTACACTTCTGCTGTGCCAGTACCTCCACGTATCCTAATGCACCCTCTTCCTTTCAAGCATTTGAAACTCGACTTCTTTCCCAGCATGTGAAAGAGTGTTCAGCATCAGTTTTACTTCACTACCTGGATACTCCCTTTACTTTCTACAGTTCCTGGTGCCAACGTGCTCCATTTTATACCCAGTACAATCCCTTGTCTATATAGGTCTTTTACTGTCCTGCCTCTGTTTCCCTAATTCCAAAGTGAAACATCGAGATAAAAAAAAAAAAAAAAACTGCCGTTGTCCATCAAGAAAAAGCAGGAGTGTGAAGCATGCTGACAATGCAGTAAAATATTTTTTGTTGTTTTTTTCCTGGGTGGGGCAGTTTGTTTTACTTTTTTTTACTTCCGTGCTTATTAAAAAGGTAAACATAAATGTTATCAAATCTTTAATGAAGGACACAGTCACTTTGAAAACTAAAGTTGCTACAAGTTACAGAAGTTGGTAACATAATGAAAAAGTTTGTCCACAGAGTACACCCCCGAGTTATCTGCGTTTTACTGATATCAAAATGTTTGCAGACAGCATACTAGAAACATGTAACTTTATGTCAGATGGGGGAGTGTTTGACCTTTAACCCTACATCAATACACTTAACGGTAACTGACTTGAGGTAATTGGGGTTACCTAGGACGCTCGAGACAGACTAAGGCATAACAAGTAAAACTTGTACGATAAGTACCAGACCGTGATTAGTCAAACAAGGGCTTAACGTCGTCGGAGTGTATCTGATACAAAGCTGAGATTACTGTTAACAAGAACTAACAAAATTGTAGTCACATTATTGGAACAATAGACAATATTTGCATAAAATAATAAGACAGTATTTAAAATTACACAACACAATTGTATAGACCTCGATAAGAGACGGCTTACTTTGACCTGCAGTCGAACACTTAACCAGCTGTTAAGCTCAGCTATTTTGCTACTGCTGACATTTTTAAATAGATGCTCAGTTTTTTATCAGTATTCCGGTTTTTAATTGTAAAGCTGACTACTGCATGCTGATTAAACTTTTTATGCAGCTTTATTTTCTGTATGTTTACTGGAACTAACTCCAGGCTAAAAATGGATCCCCAGTGGCAGCAGTCTGGTCCACTTACCTGTTAGAAAAAGCATATAATTTAAAGAAACACACCAGGAAAGCCGCACCTTGAAAAACAACACCCGCTTTAATAACTTTAAACGCACTTTATACAATCATTTTTCGTCTTACTTAATAGTAAAACTTCTTCAGAAAATGAATCATCCATAAGAAATGCTCTTTATATAAACTTTGAATTGAATTTGGCACCAAAAAAAAGATCAATAACGAAATTTAAAGCTATATTCCTTATACATTTCTCATTAGATAAATCCTACATGAAGGCTTATGTTTACAAATACTAAAACACACATATAAGTGAATTAAAAATACATTAAAAATACTATGAGAAACCTCTACATATTTATATTTAAATAAAATAAATCTAGCATATGACTGATAAAATGAAAAATGAATGTCGTATATTTAACAAAAACCAACAACATGAATTTGTGTGCATATATATATATATATATATATATATGTGTTAGACTTATATAATTCTATCACTTTCATAGCAATGATACAATAATATGCTATATTTAAATGCACTAAATGTACAGGTGACTTTAACCATTAAAAAGTACTTTTTCCTAAAACATTACAAATATAATTTACGAAAATGTGTTTTGATATATGATAAAGTTATCACTGAATAAATTTATGAATTGTGTAAATTTTGTTGTGCTTCACCTCTCTAAACTTTTCAACTTTAATAAACACATGATAGAACATTTGTCATTAATGCCTGGAAACATGTATGCATTAAGCCTTATTTGCCAAAGAAGTTCTATCTTTTTTTTTTCTCTCTTTTCTTTCTATTTTTTGACAATAGATGTAAAGGAATTATATACTAGTATTCCGCATAATGAAGGAATAGAATGGGTTGTGGCAAGAATGCGTCAGAAATGGGCATCAGTTTCTGAAATTTCTTTAGTACAAGAAATTCTGGATATAATATTATCCTACAATTTTATTCTTTTTGATAAACAATATTATGTGCAAAAGAAGGGGGTAGCGATGGGATCACCATGTGGTTCAAGTTATGTGAACATGGTGATGTCATATTGGGAGAACACATATGTATTCCCCAATACCCTATTTCAGGAGGTGGTAAGATTATATGTCAGATTTATTGATGACATCTTTGTCATGATTCAAGGTACAAAACAAATAGCTGAAAATTTAGTACTGATGTTAAATCAGACAACTCACTTTTTAAGTTTCACACACACGTTTGACACATTATTTGTGTCATATTTAGATATAAAGTTGATAAAAAATAGTCAGTTAAAACAGTATGAAGCTCTCATATATAGAAAGCCTACATATTCAAATAAATTCTTGCATTTTTCCAGTGCTCATCCGTACCATCATAAACGTTCAGTGCTTAAGGGACAATTTGTCCGAGCAGCAAAAATGATAACAACTGATAAAGATTTTAAAGAAGAATGCTTCAATCTAAAATCCATGTTTCTTAATAGAGCATATCCATCTAGTCTTATAGATGAAATAATGAATGAAGTAACAAAAAAGAGAAACAATGGAGTATATATACCTATTTTAAATAATAGAAACAAAATAGGTTTAGATTATAATAGTAGAGCATTTATGGAAGTAGGCAACAGAATGGGAGTAGTTGAAGAAGAAAAGAATTTCAGTTTAGCATGTATAATGAGTTTTAGTTCTGATGCAGTATATATAAAGGAAATCATCACAAAAATTGGTCCTTATTAAAAGGTGATGTCACTTTGAGGTCTATTTTCAATTTTACACCGAAAATTGTGTGGAGAAGGACAAATAGTTTTAAACATCTCTTTCAGAAGCAAAAAGATACATTTGTAAGGAATCCTGGCATGATGCAATGTGGTAACTGCTCATTCTGTCACCTAATGGATACAGGTTATAGAATGGATATTAATGGGTATAAAATTTATCTAAAAGGGAGGTACAACTGCAATTCAAAAGGAGTGGTCTACATAGCAAAATGCCAGGGATGCCCATCATTTTATGTGGGCAAAACGGACCGTAGATTAAGGGACAGGGTCTCAGAACATGTAAGATGCATCACTCAAGGAAGAGAGGAGAATGTGTTAGCTAGGCACACAAATATGTACCCCGAACATAAATTTAAGGTAATACAACAAGTACATTTGGATGTAAGAGGGGGACCACCTGTTTTACTTTTGGAAAAGATAGAACTTCTTTGGCAAATAAGGCTTAATGCATACATGTTTCCAGGCATTAATGACAAATGTTCTATCATGTGTTTATTAAAGTTGAAAAGTTTAGAGAGGTGAAGCACAACAAAATTTACACAATTAATAAATTTATTCAGTGATACCTTTATCATATATCAAAACACTTTTTTGTAAATTGTATTTGTAATGTTTTAGGAAAAAGTACTTTTTTATGGTTAAAGACACCTGTACATTTAGCGCATTTAAGTATAGCATATTATTGTATCATTGCTATGAAAGTGATAGAATTATATAAGTCTAACACACACACACACATATATGTGTATATATATATATATATATATATATATATATATATATATGCACACAAATTCATGTTGTTGGTTTTTGTTAAATATACGACATTCATTTTTCATTTTATCAGTCATATGCTAGATTTATTTTATTTAAATATAAATATGTAGAGGTTTTTCATAGTATTTTTAAAGGTATTTTTAATGTATTTTTAATTCACTTATATGTGTGTTTTAGTATTTGTAAACATAAGCCTTCATGTAGGATTTATCTAATGAGAAATGTATAGGGAATATAGCTTTAAATTTCGTTATTGATCATTTTTTTTGGCGCCAAATTAAATTCAAACTTTATATAAAGGGCATTTCTTATGGATGATTCATTTTCTGAAGAAGTTTTACTATTAAGTAAGACAAAAAAACGAATGTATAAAGTGCGTTTAAAGTTATTAAAGCGGGTGTTGTTTTTCAAGGTGCGGCTTTCTTGGTGTGTTTTTCCACAGTTTGTTCGTGTTTTTAGAGTTTATATAATTTAAAGAGTTGTTTTTCTTTCGGCTTTTCCCAGTTAGGGGTCGCCACAGCGGAACTCCGGTCCGCTAATGATTGGCAGTAGAATTTTACGGTGCCGAGGTGCCAACCCGATGCCCAACCTTAAATTATATAAGACACAGTGGTGCAGAGGTAGCGTTGTCGCCTCACAGCAAGAGGCTCTCCCGTTCGATTCTTGGCTGTAGCGCCTTCTGTGTGGAGGCTGCATGTCCTCCCCGTGGCATATAAAAAAGGGCACGTCATTCAAGATCCCCCATCCTACCAACACTTAATATGTGTAACAATTTCAGGGGTTCAGTCTAAAAACAGCTAGAAGTATTGTTTTTTGGATTTGAAATCCTTTCTGTAAGTAAGCGATATAATATTTTCGTGATAAGGTCCCAATGTTTCTGCTGATGTTCAGAAAAATATCCTATTCCTATTCTCAGTATCCGCAAACTGAGATGTATGACCTCAAATCCAACTTTATAAATTGCCACGAAAACGTCATAGATTAGGATTTGTGATAGGGATAGGAAGAGAAACAGAAGTAGAAATAACCAGTTCTGACTCTCATTGCATTTAGGAATACTTGAATTTGTCTAGAGAACAGTAAAGGTTTTCTGTTTTGCACTGGATGCCTCTGATTTAAGACTTGTAACTTCAGAAACTTAAGTTGTTGATTTTATTCATTTTAAGTATGCAATTTTGCTTGTCAATGGAAAGTACAGGAGGCTTTTTTTTCTATTGCAAGGGGGAGGGGGCTGGTTTCTAGTATTACAGGCATCTGAGTTGGTGTTTGGACCATTCATCAGGTTATGGACTTCTTTGTCAGGAAGTTTGTAAAGTGTAACTAAATAAAATAAACAAATGTCTTTTTTAATTGAGTAAAAACTGTCAGAAACTATTTATTTTGAAGCTGGCTGTCTAGTTAGCTTGAATGAATGAAGAAGCCATTCAAAAACATAAATAATAAGCAGGCTAAAGCTTAATGTGCTGTTTTATTAACTGAGCAGGAATATGGATTGTCAACAAAGTATCATAAGAAGAATGGAAATATATTGCTTATTAACTAAGGAGAATTACAGATGATCAACAAATAATGTTGGTGAGAGAAAGCAAAGAAGCTACTTACTATATGTTCAGGAAAATATATTTTGTCCATTTTGTTAGCTTGTTTGAGTCTTTCTGGGTAGTCATTTTCTAGATGAGACTTTGTGAGAAAATTGTTACAATGTATTACCTTTGTATGTATATATATATATATATATATATATATATATATATATATATATATATATGGCTATGTTACATTTCCTATGTTTCTTACATATTTTTGCGGAACGTCCAGATTTTTGCCTCATATTTTTGGCTTATTCACCATAAAATTTGTGTTTGTTCTGGCAAATCACGGAGAATTTAAATAACTAAATGTCATCATAGATTTGATTTTCAGCCTTCATTTCCTTCAGAAAATGCATGCTAAGACAAATGCTGTTATTCTAGCAACTTTCTTAGTCTATAAGAATAATATTTATAACCTGTCCCTGTTTGGGGGGGGGGGGGCTATGACCCCCCCCTGTTATTTTAGGCTTTGTTCAGATTTCTTGTGCTAAGAGGTTGAGAGGTATGGAGTCATGGTATGTAATGTCCTAGATGCCGATTTATTTGTTGCATTTTAAGAGGGGATAGGGGTTCTGCATTCCTTAGTGTGCCGTCCTTTTTTAAGATGCCTAGTAACTATGAACTTGTCTGTTTATCAGTCATTCTCTATTGCAATATTACCAGTGTACCATTTTTTTTTAATGCAACGTAGGCAGTTAATTCTTCAAGGGCAGCAAGCACTGAATTTGTAGATGGAACAGTGAAATGTAAAGTTCTTTGCCAGTAATAGCCTCTTCATTAGTTACAAATCTCTTTAATGTAGAATTATTCAGATGATGTTTAGTTCTGCAGAGATTGTGCTTACTGACTGATACTGTTTGAGGAAGTTTGAGGGGCCTTTTATGGTTAAAATGTTCGGAAATGGGCAGTTTTGTCATTATTGGGTCATACATTTTGTTTCATTACTTACTGTAAAAATGTTCAAAACTACAAATTTAACACGCTGTAACAAGTGCAAATGTTTTCAGTGTGCAACTAGCTGTTTTATTGTTTATCAGTAGAATGTGAAAGCAGTGTTAGTAGTATAATTGCCTTTGGTGCAGAAGGCTGTGGATTCCACTCCCACACCATGTAGATGGAGTGCTGATATGCAGTGCCCATATGATTGTTGATTATTTGGTGCATTATAAGGGGGGATAGGGGTTCTACACTCCTGAGTATGTCCTTTTGTATGAGATGCCTAGTGACTGTGAACTTGTTAGTCATTACCCACTGCAATATTACCAACTTACCAATTTTTTATTGTAATATAGGCAATTAATTTTTCAAGGGCAGCAGGCATTGAATTTGTAGACAACTTTGATATGTAAAGTTGTTTGTCAGTAGCAACCTCTTCATTAGTTACAGATTTCTTTAATGTGGAATTCAGATAATTTTACTTCTGTAGAGATTGTGTGTGTGGAGTAATATTGGTGGATTATAATGACAGAAGTCTTGAGTGGCCTTTTATGGTTGAAATTTTCTGAAATGGGTAGTGTTTAGTTCATACATTTTGTCTTGTTGCTTATTAAAAGAATGTTTAAAACTACAAATTTAAAACATTCTAACAAGTGGTACTGTATTATACAAGGAATATAATACAAGGAATATAATTCAATACAATCAGGAAAGTGAATTAAAGAATAAATACATGTATGCATGGCCCTAAAAAATGTGTGCAAGGAGTCTGTTTTGAAAACAGCCCAAAGGTAAACTTAATTCTCCACCAACCAGATGCATTTCTATGAAAGTGGGTTTTCATGCTGTTTCAATGAATGTGAGTTTCAAGGGCAGACAAGTTTACTGCTCATGCTAAGACTGTTTTTATTGTGAGACTGTATTGTTTGTTTAACAAATGGCTATTTGTGTTTCTGCTATTTTGTTTCAATATCTGTAATCATTGTAGAAGCAAATAATAGAACATATGCATGGTAACTGGTGAGATAACCAAATAATGGAACACTGGAATGGCTGAGGAGGGGGCTGCTGCTGGGAGTTGCTGTAGGAGGAGCTGCTCTGGGGTGGCAGTCTATTACCCTTCCTAGAACCCTATTTGACCATGGTCTGGCTCTGGTATTTCAAGTAGAATATACATATGCAAAGTTAGCTGCAGTTTAACTACATTACAAGGTATCTTTTTCTTCCTATGCATTTAAATAATTTAAGGAAATGACTGCAGTGGCTTTCTTGGGGAATGACCCAGTGGGTGTGGCTCAAATAGGGGTGTTTCATGAGTGTGGTGTGGGTGGGGCTTAAGGGGCGCTGGAGCACTACTTTGCCTAGGGTGCCATTTCGGCTAAGGCCGGCCCTGATCCCACTCCACAAGGGGGGATCCACCTTGGATCCCAGGAACTATCATCCCATTAGTCTGATGAGCCTGATCTGCAAAGCCATGGAACGCATTATCATGGAACTTATAAACAAAGACTTTGGCAACCTTCAAACACTGGACCCCACCCAGTTTGGTTTCGTAAAGGGCCGATCTTGTCTCCTCAACCTGATTGACTTCTTTGAATCAGTCTCCAGAGCCATGGACGAGGGTAAGGCGGTCCACACAGTCCACCTGGACCTCGCCAAAGCCTTCCACCATCCCCCCTCTGGAATCATAGATAAACTTGCTAAGCTGGGCATTAATCCCTACATCACTCGATGGGTTGCCAACTGGCTTACTTACAGAACCCACACTGTAATAGTAGCTGACTCAAAATCCAGCTCCAGACAAGTGACAAGCGGAGTATCTCAGGGTTCAATCCTGGGACCGCTCTTGTTTGGCATCTACTTCTCTGAAGTACAGGCCAGCACTAAGGGACTCTGGCTAACAAAGTTCACAGATGACTGCAAACTGTGAGCCATTATTGAATCCCCAAGTGATGTGGATATTCTACAAAAGGGCCTTACAAAAACAGATGCTTGGTGCCATAGCCACGGGCTCAAGCTCAATGCCAAGAAATGTATAATTATCCCCTTTGGGAAAAACCATGCACCCACGAATTACCACATAAGTGGCAGTACACTAAACACTGAAAGTGTGATAAGGGACTTAGGGACACAGGTGGACAGTGGTCTCACCTTCGATAACCACATAGCCAAGCAGTCAGGAAATCCTTCTATGTGGCACACCTCATCACTAAGGGCTTTTCATCCAGAAAAAAGAAGGTCATTGTCTCACTGTACTCATCCCTCATTAGACCCATTATAGAGTACAATGCCCCATTTGGTATGTACCTCACAAGACATCTGCAACAACTGGAAAGGCCACAGAAATACCTCACTGAAAGAATCACAGGCCCAAAGCAGATGCCCTATGCTGACCATCTAAAGAAAACTCCAGCTATACTCTGTCGCATATCGCCTACTCAGAGGCAATCTCTGCTTAACATACAAGGCCAAGTCAAACCCAGTGCTGTTGGACATGCTACACTTAAAGAAATCCCAATCCCTCAGAGTCACATGCTCCAGGGATCTAAACCTGGTCATCACAATGAACAAAACAGGCTGGAGGGATAAGTTCCTGACCCATGGACTCCCCATACTATGGAATAGACTGACCATATATGTCAAGCTGAGTGCCTCTTTAGCCCTCTTCAAAAGGATCCTTGACGATTGGAATGGAAATGGGAAATTCACCCCGGGGATCATTTCAGTCACCCTGCTAGACAGGGGACCAGGGAAGTAAATATTCTGGGAAGAAATAGCCAGGGAATTGTTATGGCTAGGCTTATATAAGCCCTAGGGCCGATAGCCTAGTACCAACCTATGAATCTATATTCGCAAGAAAAGTTATACAAGGGTTTCACATTCCATGGACCTGAACCTTATTTGTGACTCTAACAGAACTTGCTGGAGAAACAGATTTGTATCCCAAAGGCTACCTTGTCTATGGAATAAACTTTCAGTCTTCATAAAATAAAGCCCGTTCCTCACTCTCTTCAAAAATAATTTGGATAAATGGATGGGGAACCATAAATTCACTCACAGGGTACTGCCATTGTCCCTTATGACTCAGTGCTCTAACACCCAAAGACCCACTACCCCGATATTACCTTATCCCATATCTGGTGAATTTAGATATAATATTTTCCTACCCTGGGTATCATTGGCTAGGACTGTAAAGGCTCTTGCACCATTAGCCTAGTAATCACCTATGAACCTGTGAAAGCTATGTTACTATCTATGAGTCCCCAAATCCTCAAATACTGTGTCTACTTTTAGAGGTGCTTTATCAATATGGTAATTTCCCTGGGTGGCCTAGTATTGCAAGAGTTACTGTTATGCATTTCTTGGCATTGAGTTTAAGTGGTGGCTTTGGCACCAGTCATTTGTTTGTGTTAGACCTTCCTGTAAGATGTTAGTATCTTTGGGAGTTTCTATGATTGCGATCATCAGCAGTCTTTGTAAGCCAGAGGACCTTGACATTAGCCTTAACTTCCAAAAATAGATGCGAAGGAAGAGCAGACCCAGCACAGAGCCCTGTGAGACTCCACTGGTGACTGGTCTCTTTGTGGAGCAGGTTTCTCCAATCTTGACTTCCTGGATCCTGTCTGTGAGCCAGCTATCTATCTAGCAAGTTACATAGGGTTTTATGCTTAATTACATTAGTTTGTTTACAATGTCCAATTGGGATATTGTATCAAATGCCTAAGTTAGGTCAAGTTAGGCACTATGCACTGTTTTGCCCTCATCCATTGCCTTGGTGACCTTCTTAAAGAGGTCCACCTGATTCAGTAGGCATGACCTGCCTTTGAAAAAATCAAATTGGGTTGGGTCCAATGTCTGAAGGTTTCCTATGTCACTGTTAATCATTTCCATGATAATTCTTTCCATGGCATTGCATATGAGACTAGCCATACTAATGGTTCTGTAGTACTTGGGATCCATTGATGGTCTGGCCTTGTGCAGAAGGATGACTGTTGCAGTCCTCCATTCTTGTGGTATAAAGCCTGTGCAGAGTCTGTGGAGGAACATTGACTCCAGTGGCCCTTATAGGTTATATTTTAGGAGGCATCCTGGGATATTATCAGGGATCATTGAAGTTGCCTTCTTGTCCTTAGAGAGCACATCTAAGACTTGTTCCCTATAGATAGTTTGAGGGATTGTGTTAGGTAGTATTTCTTGGTGAGTGGCTGGCAGTGAGAGTAAAGTTGAAGCTGAATTTGTCAGACAGAAGATTTGCTATATCTCCTGGGTCCATGAGCATGGCTCTATTTACCAAAAGTTTGGCACACTGTTGGGTACTGACTTCGAGATTTCAGACATAACAAAGGGGGAGGCCTGGTGGTTGTACTTGGTCTGAGATGTTATCTTTACCTCAAAATTTGATTTGTTGACCTTAATTAGTCCTATTAGTTGCCTATTCAGTTTGACGTGAGAGTTTTTGTCTTTTTTGGTGCTACACTTCCTAATTTTAGCTGTGACTTTTTTCTTTTGTTATACAACCTGTTTCATTTTGGATTCCTTCAGGGTAGTTTATTTTTTTCAGTCAGATTTGGATTTACTTCTGGCAAACACAGCAGCCTCGATGAAATTAGTGACATAGTTGTACAGAGCTTCTGTGAATAATTCCATATAAGCTGCTGTGTTTGGGTTTGGAGGGGCATACAATTTTGTCATGTTATCACTTAATAAAATGTAGTTTTCTTTGGAGTAGTTTCTACCTGTTACAACATTTGCTGGGGTTACATAACTGATTCTTAATTTCAAAGGAGACTGCTTTGTGGACTGACCTGACCAGAAGAGGACATGATGCTGGGGATGTGGGGAGGCTGCAGTATTCTCCCATATTTGTGAGTACCAGGTCCAACATGTTTATACCTTTAGTAGCCATGTTCACTAACGGGTGCAGGGTGTTTGTGTTTACAGTTTGAATCTCTGTGCCTGCAAGTTTTGGGTTGTGTATAGGATTCCCAGTTTATAGATGGATAATTAAAGTCACCCCATGAGAATGGTATTTGACTGAATGGTAAGTATAGGTATAAGTATGAGCTATGGGTTTTATGGGACATAAGAGGGTGACATATAGCTTGCTAGGATATGGTATGGGACTTTGTTTCTGGTAGTTTGGACATGATGGAACTCTAGTGTGTCATCCTGTTAACCAACCTAGAGGTATGCTTGTTGTTTTTGAAGTAGATCGAGACACCTCATATTTAGTCCCTGTCTGTGCAGTTGGTGGTCTAAATGTGAGGAAACCACAGAAGTCCTGCACTGCTGGGATACTATCTGTGACTTTAAACCATGACTGCATTCTCCAAAGTGAGGAGAGCTTGGGGAGAGTGGAGCTTCTTCTTTAGACTCCTGGCATTGAGCAGTAACACCCTTAGTCATCCTTGGGTAGATTTTCTGTGTTGGAAGGTTTGTCAGTTTAGCACTGCTTAAAAGAGGCTCTGTGGGGATGAACAATGTTTTGGGCAATATTTGTGAGCCTAGAGGGGATAGGTGTTAGCCCATTCTTGGCAAAGCAAAGTGGTTTGTTAACCATGTCCTCCCACAGTGAAAAACATGTATCCCCCAGGAATGACACCAGAAACTAAGCCAATTATTAAAGTCATCCATCTTCTGTTTGAACTGTGATATCATGTTTGGTGAAGGTACAATGCTGCTCATTGCTAGGCACATACCAGTCTGTGACACATTCTGAGAAGTCCATGATGTTGCTCTTCATATATTCGAGGGAGGTACCTCTCAGGCCATTTACACTCACATGGACTATGACTGAATCATACTGGTACCTGTTTTTGCAATGACTTGAGTGCGTATGTAACTTGGTGGATCCTGGTCCCTGATAGGTCACTGCCCATTATTTTCTTCTTGCTCATCAGGGTGTGGGGTATCAGTATGTCATACAATGGAGTCTCCTATCATTAGAGTCCTGGGTAGTGTGTAGGCTTGCCTTATGGTCTTTGTAGTTGAAGCTTCACTGGGTATGGTTCGATGTGCAGGGTTACATGATATTTCTGTTGGGTGCTTTCAGGTTTGCTGAGAATATTTCATGCAGGTGGAATGCCAGAGTGGGGGTCTTTGGGGTTTGGGAAGATTATAGTTAACTACCTCGGTATAAGTGGAGTGTGTACTATGTATAGCAACCAAAAGAAAGGCAGCTGAAGGAGAATCAGGCAGTAAATGGTAAAAAATCCAGCTTTAATCCACTAGGCAAAACCTGTAACAGCACCAAAGAACAGACACATAAACGCTTTAAAATCACACTGCGTTTTCATTTCAATGAACTTCCTCAGATGTAAAAAAAAAAAAATGTCACGATGTAAAGTGCTCATTATAAACCCTGCCAATTAACTTTTATCCAATAGGAACAACATTCAAGTTAAAACAACTTCCTTTTGCACAACAAACTTTGACCTGGCTTGAGTTTGTTCACAAACATAGGAAACTGCAACTTAAAACTGTCAGTTTCAATTAATCACCAAAGACAAATACAGGAATGTTATAAAAATGTAAGCAAAAAGTAAGAAACAAGTAAAATAATGAAATAGTAAAAATGAATGTATATGTGTGTATGTGATGATGTAGTAAAACTGTGAGGACTCTATCTGGTGGAAATAGTGAAAATTACACTTTCAGGGAAAAAAACGGTTCAAAAAATGTTAAGAAATGCACCCTTTTAGCTATAACTTGTCAGCTCTCATTTTTAACAATGGCTTAATGGAGATGTTTTCATTTAAGCCCGGAAATTTATTGGCTTCTAAAGTTACTTACCACCACAGTTCTTTATATTCAATTTGTGTTTCTCAAACGCCACCCCCTCATTCCTCTGTACATCCTCTAGGACAAAGAAGGGACATGTTCACATGTTTTGGTGTGCTTGAAGAGAGCATTGTTCTCATTTTCATTCTGAATATCATAACTGTGTTCATAAATTCTCCTTCTGAGTTGTCTTTCAGTTTTACCTATGTAGAATGAACCACATAGGTCACAGGTAGCTATATATACTAGCCCTGCCGAGTTACAATTATAATATTTCTTCCCTTCCAAACATTTTTTTCTACTCTTTACCAAAATGGATTTCTTGCAGGAAATAAATGTACATTATGAACACTTTCCACACTTAAATGTTCCCTTTTTCCTTCCCTGAGTAGCAATAACAGCATTTTTGTCATTTTCTAAAATTTCTTTTAAGTTCCTACCTTTCCTGTACACAGTATTCAAAGGTTCTTTCTTTATTTCCTTTAAATCTGTAAACCTATTCCACTCCCTTTCAGCTATCGATTTAACATTCTTGCTATGTCCATTGTATTCCATAATAAACACCTTTCTGTAATCATTCACTTCACCAGTATTTATTCCAGTGGTGTTGTGGAAAAATTATGCTCTCCTAATGTTGTTATTTGTCTTTCGGCTTTTTCCCGGTAAGGGGTCGCCATAGCGGAACTCCGGTCCGCTAATGATTGGCAGTAGATTTTTACGAAATGCAGAGGTGCCAACTCAACGCCCAACCTTCAATGAAGGCACCCCCATTTATGCACGCATGTCTTTCGAATGCTACCCAACCGCGGGGAGGACATGCAGACTCCACACAGAAGGCACCCCCAAGCCAAGCCGAGAATCTAATGGGAGAACCTCTTGCTGTGACGTAACAATGCTACCGGCGTACCACCGCAGCATTATGGCTTTGAATTTCTCATTTCTCCCCTCCAGTACTTCTTCATACACTTCTTGTATTAAGGCGTATGGGTATCCTCTTTCCTTAAGTAATTTACCTAGAAAAGAACATTCAACTTCAAAGTCATCATCCTCAGATGTCATTCTGTTACATCTTACCTTTTATAATTCCTCTTTTCTGATGGTAGGGATGGGGACTGATGAAATATAAATATGAGTTGGAAAAGGTGTCTTTCCTGTAAATTTTGGACTTAAACTTATTATTCCATTTCTGTATAGTGACATCGAGATAGTTCAAAGTGTCATGAGAAATATTGTCAGTAAAGTTTAGAAAGTGGTGGAATTCCCTATATATGTAATAAATTGATGGACCTTATCCAGAGAAGCTGTCCACAGTATACAGATGTCATCCAAAAATCTTTTGTACAGTACCCAGCAGTTCTGGTATTCTGAGTGATTATACATTTCTCTTCCCAGGCTGCTAGGACCATGTTGGCATAAGAGGGGGCACAAGCGGCCTCCATAGCCACTCCCTGAATTTGCTGGAAAAATTCACCGTTGAAGAATATGTAGCTGTCTTTAAGAACTAGTTCAATTAATCTTTGACATAGTAAAAAAAAAATTGTTCTGTCTGTTTTGAAATAAAGCTTCCTCAAACAGTTCCAAACCATCATTGTGGGGAGTAAATGTAAACAGATCTATAATGCCAATGGTGACAAAAATTAAGTTCTCACCATACATGTCTTGTTTTATGCTCCTTAAAAAATCCCATGAATCCTTGGTAATTAAGTTCTCACTTAACCAAAGCTTTTTTAGTTTTAAGTCCAAGAATTTTGCAATAGGGGCCCAGGGGGCTGAAATGACTGAGGAAATGAATGTGGAGAAAATTCCAATGCAGAAGGAAAAGCAGGCTGAAAAAGGTGACTGTTTAAACATTGAGAATAATGGTGTAAATGACTGGCTTTTACAAGGATGCAACTATAATTTTAAAATGCCTAATGAAAACAGAGACTTACCAACCAACACTTACAAAAACAATCTTGATATCTTGCACAATTATTTGTACAAGTTTAAAATGTTGGAAATTGAAGTGGCTTATTTTAAAGAGTGTGTAAATATGGGTATTGTAGCAAAGGGGCTACTTATTTGTAAATACCTAAATAATGTAAAGGATGGTAATGAACTTACAGAAGTTTTTAATAGATGTGGTCTGGACATGTTAAGAATTTCAATTAAACACAAAGAAAAGAAAAAAATGTCACTGTATAAACACATTGAAGAGGTTAATAGGAACATTATTAATGATTTATTGTTTACTGTGAGGGAGAAAAACAGAATTATTTTAACATTTTATTTATTTATTTTACATTTGTTAACTGGGGGTGTCTGACTGAGCTGAAAAACTGCCCTTTTTCAGCAGAGGCCCAGGGAGAAAATCTCCACAAAGAAAAATTACAGATACATTTAGTTAGACATGATCAGTTGTTGTTGTCTCTTATCTTTTTCCGGTTAGGGGTCGCCACAGTGGAACTCTACACACAAATTACAAAAGACATGCTTTTACAGTGGTATGCGGCACATCAACAGTTACAGTGGAGAGAACAAAAAAATATTAACATTAGGGCACAGGTAGATGAACAATGTGCTAGTGTTATCCATAGGAAATCTAAGAAACTTGAAAGGGACATTTTAGAATGTTGTTGTTGTGTCTTTCGACTTTTCCCGGTTAGGGGTTGCCACAGCGGAACTCCGGTCCGCTAATGATTGGCAGTAAATTTTTAAGTGTCAAGTTGCCGGCCCTGATGCACAACCTTCAATGAAGGTACGCCCATTCACGCATGTCTCCACACAGAAGACGCTCTAGCTGAGAATCGAACAGGACAACGTCTTACTGGGAGGCGACAACGCTACCGCAGCACCACCACCGCAGTTTATAAGAACAAAACTTGCTATCTCAAATCAAAAGTTTTTAATGATGGGGTTACAAGTGGACACCATGTCAGTGTTCACCCCTTGGAGAGTGAACCAGTGGGGGATGCTTGGGGAGAGACAAAATTTAGGAAACAGGAAAAAGGTTGGAATGACCCCTTAGGATACCCCCCACTCAGAAGATCAGAAAGAATAAAAAAACAGGAACTCACCTATTTACAGGGAGACTCAGCCAAGGAGAAGATCTGGGGGGGTGAGAAGATGAAGCTATTAAGAAAGTCCGTACTAAGTCAGTCCTTACTACCTGAACAACTTTTTATTACAGACAACAATGTAAAATTCAGTTATGACAATTTCAACATTTTTAATTACAACAGTGTAGAACTTACCTTGACCATTTTAGATTATTATCCAAGGGATTTAAGTTTATTCCACAGCAAAGGGGGTGACTTAACCAAAACATTGCTGGTCAGGAAAATTAATTTTGAACTAATCTTCCATCTCAATTCAGGAAACGACAAAGATGTAATCAGAAAGAAAAGTACCTACAACCCCCCCCCCTCCATCCCCAACTAAAAAACTTTGAAATGGTAGTAGAGAAGGAAATTAGGGAAGCCTTCTCTAAAAGAAAATATAAGTCTAACTTATCTGTGGGGGGAAAAGGAAACACTACACAAGATCAGCAAGGACAAAAAAGTAAGGGTAATGAAGCCCAACAAGGGGGGAGGTGCTGTATTGATGGACACAATATTATATGAAGGAAAAATGTATGAAATTTTAGGAAATACTAACAAATACAACCAAGTATCCAAAAATAAAATACATATATTCTATCAAAAAAATTGACTTAGCCATGAATGATGTGTTTTTAGAAGGGATTTTGGACATAGATGGTTACAACTATATGAGGAATGAAAGGCCTATGGTACCAACCATTTTTGGTATACCCAAAATCCACAAATATGAAACAGAACCCCCAAGACCGATAGTGGCAGCTCAGAACTCTAAAATGGCCCCTATTGCAAAATTCTTGGACTTAAAACTAAAACAGCTTTGGTTAAGTGACAACTTAATTACCAAGGATTCATGGGACTTTTTAAGGAGCATAAAACAAGACATGTATGGTGAGAATTTAATTTTTGTCACAATTGACATTATAGATCTGTTTACATGTATTCCCCACAATGATAGTTTGGAACTGTCTGAGGAAGCTTTATTTCAAAAGTGGCAGTTCATAGGAGGTTACTAGGTTATTGGCCATGAGGCCCTTATAAAACTAGTCAAGAGTTTAGCCCATGTTTAGACAAATCAGCACCCAGTGCCCCTGTCCAGCATGGACATGGGTGGAATCCCAGGGGTATATTTTCTGTTTCCCATCCAGTTATCCATGTTACTCTTAAAAAGGGGTAAAGAGGTAGTCTGCTTGATATGGAGAGGGAGTCTATTCCATAGATGAGGGAGTCTCTGGGACACAAATCTGTCCCAACAACAAGTCTTGTTGATGTCACAGACCAGGCTGATGCCACATGTGTGGGTTACTTGAGTGGAGCTTGACTTCCAGATATACAGTAGTCCCATCAAGGTGAGGTCCATGATTGTCTTGTATGCCAGACAGAGGTCACCTCTAAGGAGTCTGTATGAAACTGAGTAGAGAGATGGGGCTTTTAGCCTCTCTGTGTAGAGTAGATGTTTGAGGCCCTGGATTCTCCTGGTGAGGAACCTCTGTGGTCTCTCTAGGTGCTGCATGTGCTTTGCGTTGTACTCAATAATGGGGCTTATAAGGGAAGAATACAGGGATTGTTATGACCTCCTTGTCCCTGGATGAGATAACCTTACTTATGAGGTGAGCCATGTAAAAGGCTTTCCGGTACCATGGAAGCAACATGGTGGTCAAAAGTTAGGCTGCTATCAACCTGGGTGCCCAAATCCCTCATGACTGACTGTGTGCTTAGGACATTGTTATTAATGTGATAATTTGTGTGGACATCACTCTCCCCAAAGGGGATGATGATGCATTTTTTGGTATTCAGCTTGAGGCCATGTTTCTGGCATCAGTCATTTGTCTGAGTGAGACCCTCTTGGAGGATGTCCACATCACTAGGGGAATTAATGACCACACCCAGCTTGCAGTCATCTGCAAACTTGATCAGCCATAGCCCACTGGCTTTGGCTCGCAGCTCAGAAAAGTATATCCCAAATAACAGAGGCCCCAAGACCAAACCCTGGGTTATGCTGCTTGTTAAGGGTCTACTGCTTGAGGTGGCTACCCCTGTTTTGACTACATGGACTCTATCAGTGAGCAAGTTTGCTACCCATCTGGTAACATATGGATTGATGCCTAGTTGAGAGAGTTCAACTATTATGGCCAAGTGGGGAATAGTGTCAAAGGCTTTGGCCAGGTCAAGGTAGGCAGTGTGCACCATCTTCCCCTCATCCATGGGTTTGGTAACTGTCTCAAAGAAGTCGACCAAATTTAGCAGACATAACCTCCCCTTGATGAAGCCAAACTGCGTGGGATCAAGTGTTTGGAGTTTGCCAATGTCCTTGTTAATGAGGTCCATGATAATCCGTTCCATGGCCTTGCAGATCAGGCTAGTTAGGCTGATGGGTCTATAATTTCCTGGATCAGTGGACTCTCCACCTTTGTGTAAAGGGATGACAATGGCTGTCCTCCACTCAGCTGGGATGAAGCCAGACTTTGGTTGAATAGGGTGCGTAATGGTGGTAGAAGTTCCTGCCTGAGTTCATGTAGGATGCAGCCTGGGATGTTATCGGGCCCCATGGAGGCTGTATTTTTTTGCCTTTAAGAAAGCAGTGTTGACCTGTTCCCTAGATATAAGGGGAAGGGGTAAGATACTGGGGATGTCCTGATTTACTGATGGGGTACACAGAGGGGTAATGTTTTCGCTGAATCTGTCAGTCAGCAAGTTTGCTATATCTACAGCATTTGTATATGTGGTGTCCTTGACCACCAGTTCTGAACAGATCTGGGTGCTTCCTTTACGGCTGTGGACATATGTGAAGAAGGCCTTATGATTGTCTCTAGTAGATGTGGCCAATTTGGACACGAAATTTGCTTTGGAGGATTTCACTAGTGCTCTTATTTTCTTGTTCATGCTAAGGAGACATTGCTTCCAATTGGGCACCTACTCCTTTTTGGTCTTGGACAGCAATTCTTTCCTTTTGTTATAGAGTTTATTTATTGCAGATGTCCACCAGGTTTACACTTCCTTGCAGAGGATGACTTAGTCCTGTTGGGTATTCCTGATTCCATGCATCTATATAAATGCTCGTATAGTGCTTTGGTGTAGTTTTGGATATTGGTGCCATTTCCTACAAGGGGGGGGGGGTGAAGCTGTTTATATCATTCCTCAGGAGGCTGTAATCAGCTTTTGAGAAGTTTTTATGTCTGACCCTAGCTAGAGGGGGGTTAGGGGAGATGGTCACTTCGAAAGTGACCACTTTGTGGTCGGATCTTACCAGGGAGGATGATACTATAGGGATGCTGCAGTGGTTACTCATGTTGGTTAATACCAAGTCCAAGATATTATCACCCCTTGTGGGGGTATCGACTAGCTGTTCCAAGTCATTTGCATTGACAAAAATCAAGGAATCTCTGGACATTTGTGTTCTTAGCCAGTAATGAGGTCTTTTCTCATCGCAGCTGGTATGTCTCTGAATGCATTTGTAAGCACATCATGCAAGAATGGTGTTTTTGTCATTTCCCATTAACACAAGAGCTAGGTTCTTTATGAATCGTCTGGATTCTCTCAGCTCAATGTAATAGAAGAAGGAGCACGACTAAAAGGAAATGAACTATTCCTCAAAGTTTGTCTAACATTTTTCAGATTCTGAAACGCAAAAAAAAAAAAAAAAAAAAAATTCCCTAATCTGGCAGTCATCACTTCTGTTCTTAGGAGGAGCATTGGGTTATGTGTGCCTGCCCCTCATCAAGTGAAGAGAAAAAACCCCATAAAGGCTTCTTTGTTAAAGAAATGCAGCAAACTTCATACTACAACTTAAAAATGACAACACACAAAGTGCTGAAACAAACACTTCACTCCAGACTGCAGAAGGTGTATCTGAATTCATTTTCATGCCAACAATTTGTATAGAAATGAAAGCACCTTGTATCCCAGCCATGCTTCTGGTTCTAATAGTACCAAAGGTGCAGTAGCTGGCCCTTTTGATACAAGCAAAGAGGCAGAAAACATCACACTGAACAAAATGATGCAACCTTTTGGCATATGATGACAGACTGATTTATCAGCAGAGTGCACATGATAATAGTAGTCAGTTTAACTTCTTTAGGTTTTGATGATAATGGTAGTCAATTTATCTTCATTAGGTCTTTATGGAGATTCATTACTGAATAAAGTTTATGTTCTTGCCTTTTATATACCTGTATTACAAACCGTTCTTGAGATTAAGGCATAATTTTCTTGATGTCTGAATTTAAAATTCTAGTTTTGTCGTGGACAAAATATTATGAATGTTGAAAATACCGATAATGTTTGCATTTACAAATCTACTTTTTGACCTCCATATCTTCCCACAGTCAAGCTATTTGAACAGTCAATACTTAACTAGTTGCACAGGACCTCAAGTGCCATTTTCAGAAATTATGGACATAATTTAAATGCTGAAGTGAAACGAGCACTATCAGGCTTGAAATATAATGAAAATCTTGTTGTCGTCATTACTGATATGGGTGGGTCACTGATCATTTGGGATGGGGTGCAGTGCGATGAAGCTTTTATAAAGTTAATCAGCGCCTAATTTTACCATAGTTTGACTTTAGATCCTGCTACATACAGATTTTAAGTATCAGACTCATGAATTTTTACATAAAAAATTTCAGAGTGGTATTACCTCCGAACATTTTAGAGGTTATTTTATTTGTACTCGTCAACTGGGGTAGACCATTAATCTACAGAGGCCTTTTTCAGACTCAGGCTAGAAGTCACACAGGTAGGTACTGGAGTCTAAAGGCATCAAACACTGGAGCACCATCTGACAGAAAGCAGCATGCTAATCCTCTGCATCAACTGCCAAATTAACTGTGACACACCCAGGAAATTAAAGATTCCCAACTATAGTAAATATTTGGTGGCCAAAAGTGAGTTATTTGTCCATCAATGTGTCCAGGTATCTAATGTCAGTATCTATTCTAAGGGTGTGTCAATTATGTAATAGGTGCAGGGCTTTCCTACTTCTCAGAGTACAGCACTGTGTTTCATTGCATTTAGGTTTAGTTGAGGTTCCTAACATAATGAGTTTGCTGAAGTTAGGCCTTTTTGAAAGATGTGGGTGTCTTCTGTTAGGCTAATGACAACTGTGAATTTGCAGTCATAAACAAACTTAGACAAACAAAAGCTCTTGACATTGATTCTGACATGAGTGAATAGATGTGGAAGGGTATTCATCCCATTCCAGAACCTTAAGGGACCCCTCTGGTGATAAGTCTTTTAAGGAAAGTGCACCATCAGCCCTGACTACGGCTACAATTAGGTATCCAATAGGCTCATGGGTTAATACTAAGATAACTGCCCTTGTGGGTCATTTAAAGCCTAGCTAATTATCCCATTTGGTGATTAAAATGTACCTATCTCATTGGAGTTTAGATTAACCTAATTCTTTCCAATATCCACATTTATATATTATTGTAATGATAATTACTAGAGCAAAACAAATATTTGGAGCGAACCCATACATTGGGTAAAACCATGTAGGGGTTGCCTCTGCCCAGCAGTAGTACAGGGGGAGTCCTGAAATAAATTTCTTGTTTTCCATCCATTGATCCAAGTTGCTGTTCAGTGTGGTCAGGGATGAGCTTTGTTTTACATGGATGGGTGAGTCTTTTGCAAAACAGTGGTACTATAAGGGAGATATACCTGTTCTACCAAACAGTTCTATTAATGTTGCAGAAAAGCTTTAGGTCCCTGGATAGAGTATTTCTGATCCATTTGCCTTGCAGATATGAAGTAAGTCCATCAGTAATGGGTCGAAGGATGTCTTATTTGATAGACACAAGTCACCTCTTAGTAGTCTACAAGAGACTGAAGATAGCAATAAGGCTTTGAGAATGTCAATGTAGGACATATTGTTTAGGCCTTATATTGTTTTGGTAAAGTATCTCTGGGGTGTTCCAGTAGTTGAATGTACCCGGACAGATATATGCCAAAAGGGGCATTATATTCAATGACTGGTTTAATGAGGGCTGAGTAAAGCTCCCTGGATCTAGAAGGAATCCCCTTGTTTATGTGTGGTGCTAAATAGAAGCACTTCCTTCTACAGTGACACATGCTGGTCAAAAGTTAGGTTACTGTCCATATAAATTCCCATATCCTGAACTGCTGGATCAACTCTTAGGGATGTGTTGTCAATGTGATAGTTCACTGGGAAAGTCAACTTTCCAAAGAAGGCAATAGTGCATTTTTTGACATTTACCTTTAGTTCATACGTCTGGCACCAGTTATTTGTGACAAGCTTTCCTCTAGGATGGCTGAGTCTTTTTTTTGAGATTTGATCACTGCTTCTAGCTTGCAGACATCTGAAATGTAGTCAGCCAAAGCCCTTTGGTATTGGCTTTTACTTATGAAAACTATAAGTTGAACAGAAGAGTTCCCAGCACTACACCCTGAGGGGACTCTGTGAGCCAGTTGACAATCCAGTGGGTGATGAAGGGGTTTATTCCTAGTGTGTTAAGTTTTTCTACTATGCCTGAGTGGAAGGCTGTGTCAAGATCCTTGGCCAGGTAGGGGTAGGTGGTGTGTACTATTTTACCTTCATCTGAAAGTCCAAGACATGCCTTTAACAAATCCCAATCCCTCCGAGCTAAAAGTTCTAGGGACCTAAACATTGTCACCACAATAAACAGAACATGCTGGAGGGATAGATCCCTGTCCCAGAAACTTCCCATACTCTGGAACAAACTACCTATCTATATCAAACAAAGCTCCTCATTAGCACTCTTCAAGAAAAATCTTGATGATTGGATGGGAAATAGGAAATTCACCCCAGGGATCACCTCTGTGGCTTTGCTCAACAGGGGCACAGGAAAATAATTTTCTTGGGTGGCGAAAGCCAGGGTACCTTTTTGGTTAGGCTTATGTAGGCCCTAGGGCCGATAGCCTAGTACCTACCTATAAAACATGCAGCCGACACCATTACATCCGTTTTTCAGGAGCACCCAAAATAGGAAGTTCTTATATGGTGTGGAACACCGCCAGTAAAAAGTAAATACCACTGCCATAAAAAATGGCCATAAAGAGGATAGGTAGAAAGGATAGAGAAAACCAGGGGGCTGGAAGGAGGGAAACCAGGACTGCAACAGTGAATACACTTGAACATCTACATTTATGGTAAGTGTACACAACTGTACTATGTTCTTCATGTTTCACTGTTGCAGTCATCACACTTGGGTTGATTCCCAAAGCTGAGGAAGGGTGGAGGCAGTTAAGAAGTGTTAGGGCTGGCTATCAGGCCTTGTAAGACTGCTGTAGAAAATCCATCTCTGGATTTAGAAAAAATAGGTAAGTGGCAATGCTTGGTGAAGGTGTGTACAGAACTCCAGTTTGCAGCTTCCAGGATGCTTCTGGTAGAGACTCCCCTGAGAAATGCTGTAGAGGTGGAAGTAGCCCTAGTAGAATGTGTTCTGATCCCCTGTGGGGTAGGTTTTCCATGGTGCTTGTAGTAGAAATGGATGCAGTGTGCTATCCATTTGGAAATGGTTTGCTTTGAAATGGCCTTGCCTCTGCCCCTGTAGCAAAGCTGACTAGCAGCTGGTCAGATTTTCTGAAAGGTTTAGTCGTGTCAAGGTAGAACCTGAGCTGTCTTTGCACGTCCAAGGAGTGCAGGATCCTTTCCCCTTTATTCTGAGGATTAGGGAAGAAGGTTGGCAAATAGATGGATTGGTTTAGAGCCACACTGGATACCACCTTAGGCATAAAGGATGGGTTAGTCCTGAGGGAAACCCTGTCAGCATGGAAAATAATGAAGGGTTTCACACCCATTAGTGCCTGTAATTCCGACACTCTTCTTGCTGAAGTAATTGCTAGAAGCAAGGCTGTTTTCCAAGAGAGGAATTTTAACTCTACTGAAGCAGCCAGTTCAAAAGGGGGGAGCGTGAGCTTTTCCAGTACAAAGTTAAGGTCCCCGTCCCAGGCAGGGGTGGGAGCTCTCCTAGGGGGCCTTAAATTGTTAGCCCCTCTCAGGAACTGTTTGATGAGAGGGTGAGAAAAACGGGGTGTCTCAGTATTATAATGAGCTGAGATGGCAGAGGCATGATCTTAATGGAGGAGAAGGATAGGCCTCTGTGGAGCAGCTCTGCCAGGTAATCAAGGATTTGAGGTAAGGAGGCACAGCTGTGTCCTTTCCTTGAGACTGACTCCAAGAACAATATCTTTGCTACTTTTCAGTATAGGATTTCCTAGTACTAGGCCTTCTGGCCTCAAGGATGATGTCCAGCACCTGCTTGCTGAGGGTTGCTAGTGGTGTATTCAGGGGATAAGCCAGGCTGCAAGGTTCAGGGTTTGCAGCTGTGGATGCAAAATCTGTCCCTCCTGTTAGGACACAGCAGGGAGGGAGTCTGATGTAGGTGCCAGGGTGGCACTGCTGTCAGACTGCGTAGGAGTGGGTACCAGTGCTGGCATGGCCAGTCTGGGGCAATAAGGATTGCCCTTGGCTTGTCCTGTTTGATCCTGAGTAGTACTTTTGTGAGGAGGGGCAGAGGGGGAAAGGCATAAATTGAGAGGTTTTCCCATGGGAAGGATAGGGCATCCACCTTCCAGGCCCTGCTGTGAGGGTTCCTGGTGCAGAATTTGCTCAATTGGTGGTTCTTGGGGGAGGCAAAGAGGTCCGCATCCAGTGTCCCCCACCTCTGGATTAGAAGTGTGAATGGGTTGGGCTCCAATTTCCACTTGTGTGGGTCCAGTAGAGTTCTGCTTAAGTCGTCTGCCAGTGAATTTTGTTTGCCTGGCAGGAACTGAGCTTGTAGGTGCACTTGGTTGCTCAGGGCTGTGTTCCACAGGGCCATGGCTAACCTGCAGAGTGGGTAAGAATGGGTTCCCCCCTGCTTGTTTATATACCACATAACTGTGGTGTTGTCTGTCTTTATCAGGAGCTGTCCTGGAAGGATTAGGTGTTTGAAGGCTGTCAGAGCATTCTGTACAGCTAGCATCTCTTTTTGATTGATATTCAGGAGAATTTGTCCTGGGCTCCATTTGGCTTGAATGCATTTGCCTGCCATGTGAGCCCCCCCATGCATGGTCTGATGCATCTGTTGTCAAGGTTTTGGCGGTGAGGGGTTGAGTGAAAAGCAGTCCCTTGTTGTGGTTGCATGCTTCTGCTACCAAAGGAACTCTGTCCTTAGACAAGGTATGATAGGAATCACTGTTTCTAGGTCCTGAGAATGTTGACACCAGAGACTTTTTAAGTACCACTGAAGTTTCCTCATATCCAGTCTTGCATATGGAATTAGCAGAGTGCATTAGACCATGAACCCTAGGGCTTGCAGTATTTTCCTTGCAGGTAGCTGGGTTTTGGGGGCCATTAGTTTGAAGTAGTTTGTCAAATAGACCTGCTTTTCTGGAGTGAGGAATGCCATCTGGGAAGTTGTGTTCAAGCTTGCTCCCAGGAATACAATTTTTTGACTGGGCACCAATTGTGATTTCTTTTCATTGATGGTGTACCCCAGTGAAGATAGGAGTCTTTTATGCCAGGTGTTGAAGTAGCAATTCCTGACTGTCCGTCTGAATCAGGCAATTGTCCAAGTATGGATAAATTTGAGTATTTATCTGCCTGCAGTATGCAATGGCTAGAGCCAGGCACTTTGTGAATACTCTGGGTGCAGTAGATAAGTCAAAGGGAAGTGCAGAGAACTGATAGTGCATAGTGCCTGCCCTGAAACATAGATATTTCCTGCAAGACTCCCTTATGGGGATGTGCAGATAAGCTTCTTTTAAGTCTAGGGTGACTAACCAGGCATCCTTGCCTAGCATTGGGAGAAGCTGCTGCAGGGTAAGCATTTTGAATTTTGGGACCACCAGAAAGGTGTTGAGAATTGATAGATCCAGGATAGGGCACCAAGAACCCTCTTTTCTGGGCACCGGGAACAGTTTGGAGTAGAAATCCTTTCCCCTTTGTTCTACTGGAACAGGTTCAATAACCCTTATATTGAGAAGAGAAAGTATTGCTTTTGAGTCTCTGCCACTGGTTTGGAGGAAGGTTTGGCAACCCGCTTGGAGTTGGTAGTGAATAGAAGTAGAATCTGTATCCCTGGGATACAATGTTTAGAACCCATTGGTCCTGAGTAATGGACATCCAGTTTTTTTGCACGAAGGTCAAGTTTTCCTCCTAGGGGCACAAGTAATTGGGCATGGCTGGTTAGGATAATTGAAAAGTCATTGTGAACTTTTTCCATAAGGGGGTGGCTTAACACTCCCTGTTTTAGAGGTGGGAGCACTCCATTGTTTAGATCTCTGCATTCCCTGAGACTGTGTTCTTGGGCCTGTTTTCCCAGAGTTTGGACTGAGAAGGCCTGGAAGGGGCTGGAAAGGACAAGTTTTTAGAAGGCCAATGCCTACTGAATCAAGGTGGCTGCACCTGTAAGAAATCTTTGACAGTTTGCATAGACTTAGCTTTTTTCTCCATCTTTTTAAGAACTTCTTCTGCTTTGGTGCCAAACAAATGGTCCTGATTTAAAGAAGCATCTAGTAATTTTGGTTTGACATGATCTGGCAAGATTTGTTCCTTCAGCCAAGCATGCCTTCTCAGTACAGACCCAGTGACTGAAGCCCTGCAAGATGCTTCTAAGGCATCAAAACCACACTGCAAAGTATGTTTACTAACTTGGTTTGCAGAATGCATTAACTCTTGTAAATCTTTATTTTCTGCACAATCTGGAAGTAACACCATTTTTTGTTTAATTAGTTCTATAATATGTTGCTGGTACTTCAACATGTGAAACTGGCAATTCAAAGCTCTGATGGCAAGAGTTGCTTCTTACCTCATCTGTCTAAAGCTCTTGAATCCCTGTCTGAAGGGATAGGGTTTTTGGCTGTAGTAGCCTTAATGCCTTTAGGTCCCTGGGAAATGGTCTCTGGATCCACAGTAGGATTCTTAAAGAGAAATTTGTGAGAATCAGGTACTTTGTAGTAGCTGTCAGGTTTTCTAGGGGCTGGTGGTAAAGTGTTAGGAGTAAGACTGGATTCCATGAAGACATCATCTACAATATCCAGAACAGGCTTATAGCTAGAGGCCTGTGCTGAGGCAACTCTAAAAATTCTGTGAGTCTCTTTTTGGACTGTGGATAGTCCTGGCATTCCCAGCAGAAATGCTCTCTTAAAGTATGCAAGGTTTCACCAAAAAAAAAATCCTCTGGAGGGGAGGCAGAGGGAATGGATTCCTCTGCATCTGATTTCTCATAGGTTGATAAGTGTATGTCCTGGTAATCAGAAGGGTCAGAGTCAAGACTCCTGGTCTGTAGAATCAGAGGGAAACTAAATTCTTTGTATTTTAGCAGGGGAAAGCTGGCTTCCCCTAATTAGAGTAATAAGGTCTTCAGCCATTCTAAGCTTTTGTTTTTGTGGTACGGGAGCTTGAGCATGCACTTTGGTCATTGGTTTTCTAGGCATAGTGCAAACTCTGGGCCTGAGAAACTCGGTAGATTTAGCTAAAAATGAAGTTGTCAGTTTAATACGAACATTGGTAGGTCAGAATACACCCTCAGAAGCCGATGCCTGCACAGCGGCTCTGGACCCATCCAAGGTAGAGACAGCTGCAGGTTTCATAGTTGAAGAAGCATCTTGTGGCATACTGGACTCCGAATGGGTCACAGCAGAGGCCTGTGAATCTGTAGAAGTGGGACTGGTGACTAGCTTAACGGAAGCGTTGTCGGCAGTTTTGAACCTATGCAGTCTGTCTCTGTCTTTATCTTTATGTTTTTTCGGAAGATCGGTAATTGGATGGCTTATCAAAGCCATTTCAGAATACGGAGAATGAGAGCAAAAGAATTTAGTGACAAAGATAGCCTTTTGATGAATGGTTCAGGCATTAAACAAGCCACAAAACTGACAGCGAGGGACATTGTGGTCTGGGCCTAAACAGGTGACGCAGTAAGACTGAAAATCTCTGTGAGGTATTTGCTTTCCACAAGCAAGACAATTGTTAACTTTTTCTGATATCGGTTAGAGCAAGAAAAAAGGATCCCCAACAGGGTACTTAGCTTTAGAAGACTTCAGGTTTGAAATTCGAAAACTGATCATTTCAGGAAGCGGCCGACCGGCACTTGCGAACTGCTTCTGCTTCTGGCTCCTTCACGGCAAGAAAGACTTATGTAATGGTGTCGGCTGCATGTTTTATACCTCTGACGACCTGACATCATGGAAGAGGAGACAACATCCGACACAGAAATCCCAAGACTCTGGTATTTGGGCTGACTGAGGGCTACCTGCAGGCAGATAACCCAAAGTGTGATGACTGCAGCAGTGAAACACGAAGAACATCCTGTGGTTACTGTAGCAGGGAGAGCAGAACTTAATGCAAAAGCAGAAGGGGAGGGGGTTGTAACAGTGTAACAATCAAAGAGCAGGGAAGTCAGTAACAGTTACAACAAATAGAAAGCTTGGTAGGTACAACTTAAACAGGCAAATAAACAGAATATCTAATCTTTTCAATAGAATTTGAGTGAAAACAGTTTGTATGGGCACAGATCCTGCAGCAAAATCATAATACTGCTACAACTGCAAAATAAGACAACAAGACTATGGCACCCAACTAGGCAGAACCTCACCTAGTCATTACATATGCCATATATTACTTTAAGATTAAGCAAGTGATTATTAAATATTATCCTCTATTACAGAATGATGTTTTCTTTTATTTCAACACAGGCCGGACAGTAACTTATTGACCCAGGGCTTCCACACCTAGGGATAGCCTGCACTTCTCTTCTCCTCACTTTAACACTTCCTGTTAGACACTTGATGGTGTAAAAATATAGCTGTAGGTAATTTGGTCATATTGGCTAATGTTACCTCATGGGCATGGGTATTTACTATTGATAAGTGGGTTGAAGATCTACCCTACTCTGACCCACACCAGGTATGCATGCTAATGGAGGAGGGGTGTATGTGCCCCTGTTGACTAGTGTGTGCCTGCCATATAACCCAGCAGCTCTGGGTCAAAAAGCTACTGGCTGGCCAGTGTCCAATTATTGGATTAGCTGGGATAGCTTTGTTGAATGAATGCTGGATGTAAAACCAATCAACCTGTCAAACGTGAACTAAGAATTGCTACACTCAATGTAGATTCACTGACAGGATGCAGCTTGGAAGTGGATGGCATGATGATAACGAGGAGGCTGGACATCCTATGAATCCAGGAGACAAGATGGAAGGGCAGTACAGCAAAGCCAGTTGGCTTGGGATCCAGAGTCTACTACTCAGGAGAAGGACAGGTTAGAAATGGTGTAGGAATTGTGGTGATGGATAGACTTCAAAAGACAGCGAGGGATGTCATCCGAATTGATGACAGACTCATAGTAATCAGACTCCAGCCTAATGATAGGACAGAATTCCTGATCTCAGCCTTTTCCTGACAGCAGGGTTGTGATAGTGAGGAAAAGAGTGCATTCAGACAGCAGTTGCAGGTGCTACTAGAAAAAGCTGGACAACAAGAATTGCTGTTGACAACAGATGACCTGAATGCACACTTCTGGACAGACAGATCAAGATACGAGGACTGCGTGGATCCATATGGGTGGGACAACAGGAATAAAGAAGTAGAGGCTGTTATAGACTTCTGTCAGTCAGGCTTGACAATAGCCAACACATGGTTCAGAAAGAGAGACAATCACAAGATCATGTGCAAGAGTGGCCAACATGCAGCTCAAGTAGACTTCCTCATAGCAAGGAAAGGGCAGAGGGGTAGAATCAGTGATTGCAAAGTCATCCCCAGTGAAACAGTCGACATGCAGCATAAACCACTTGTTGCCACAATCAGCTGCAAGCAGTAGTCAGAGAAGGCACTAAGATCAACAGTGACCAGACTGAAAACTTGGAAGTTCACATGAGAGAAAGCACAAAAGTTCAATGAATTACTCAGGGCTCTAGCACCTCAAGAAGATGAGTGTAGATCAATGTGTGTATGTACCTTTAAGAAGCTATCCAAGGGCTTATACAAGTGTATAAGTACTGAACACGTGCAAGCTCGACTGCCATTTTGTAACAAACCGGTGAGATGTAAGCATGTATGTATGTAAGGTCTGTCTATTATCCAGTTTGTTTGTAATTTAAGGTGTTTCTATGTATTAAAGCATCTAAACAAAATACCCCACCTGCTTGTCATCTGTATGAGAGACAGAGAGATGAGTGACATGGTATCAGAAGTGTATATTGATAAAATGTTAGAATTACTGCTGAAAATGTTTGAAATAAAGTCCATATTGAATAAAATGAATAAAATAAGGGGAAATGACCGCATTTTCGCAAAGCATGTATTTTTCATATTAAGCAATGATATCCAAGTTATCAGAAGTGTATAAAAGTGATTGCATATTTGTGCAGTGCTACAGTACAGTTATTTTGCAAAAGTACAGCCATTACAGGGCATATTTCACAGAATACAGCCATTACAGAGCATATTACATAGTACAGTATTTTGAAGAGTTTATTGTGCATTTGAATATTATTAGAAGCTCACAGCACGATTTATTCATACAGAAATACAAAGGCCATATTTTCAATGTATTTGTGTGCACTTTGTGGGCATGGCAGATGGAGTATGAAAATCCATTGCACTTGTGTTTGACAGTAATATTGCTGAAAACTGGAGAGTGTTTAACAAAGAGTATGACATTTTCATACAGGCTGCATTTTCTGATAAATATGACTGTACAAAGACATTTATTCTACTTAATTTAGCTGGGTCAGAAACCATAGACAGGGAACATTAATTTATGTATGCACCTGCTATCAATACAGTAGAGGGGGAAAACCATCATAGTGTTGTACTGGCTGAGTCAAGGGAGGACCCTGAGTGCTTAAAACATAGATTTAGAGACGTGTAACCCCCAGACAAATGTTACAATGGAAAGGCACTTAAGTTTGTACAAGGGATCAAAAGCCTGGTAAAACCTTTGCAGCATATATGACTGAACTGAGAAGTAAAGCTAAAACCTGCAGATGTGGTGATTTAAGGGATGAGTTGATAAAGGACGGACTTGTGTGTGTTATTAAAGATGATGCTGTGAGAAAGATTTTGCTTTCTGATAGTGATTTAAATTTGAATAAGGGCATTGAGATTTGTCATATATATGAGCTCACAGAAAAGCACACACACATGCTTACAAATGAGAACAGCTCTAGAAGGCACAGTGATAAAGCTCATGTTGATAGTATGCAGCATGTCATTAAAAGAAATAGGCTCAAGCACGTGGCAGCAGCTGTAACCCTTGCAGCACTCACTGGTAAACCCCAGAGCTTTCCAGCAAATTCCAGAGTTTACACAGTCTCAGTGAAGCATAAGAGTGAGTCAGCAAACTCAAAGCATGGGTCCCAACCTAATTTCACTGCCAGCTGTCATAACTGTGGTGGAAGTCATGAATCTAAAAGGGAAAAATGTTTAGCTTGTGGTCAACAATGCCACAAATGCAATAAATGGAATCATTTCATAATATTTTTAAATCAAATGGCCCACATTCTTTTATCAAAAGAGAACATTTTAAGAAACGAGTTGGTCAATTAGAAAGCTACAACCCTACTCTTTATGTTAATGGTGTGTCAGTGCTTCATGAAACAGTTAATGCAGTAGATGTAAGGGCAAAGAATGAAGTATTTTGTACTGTTCGGATAATGCCAAACCCTGAGAGCTCAAAGATGATACAGGCTCAGTGTAATGTTATGTCAGCAGAAATATTTGCGAGAGTGTGTCTTGGTGGAAGGCTTGATTTGGCAAGGCACACAAATCTTGTTGCTTCTGAAGGTGAAGAAATTCAAACCGAAGGCTCAGTAGTGCTTTCATGTTACTCTGCTGGGGGATGTTACAACTTGTTATTTTGTGTGGTCAAGAGGCATGTCCAAGCATTATTAGAGCTTAGAGACCGTTTGAAAATGGAACTGCTTTCATTTAATAAGGAAGTCTACCAAGTTAGCTTGAAAGACCACTACTCTAATTTTGCCCATTACATTTTTTCTACTTATGCTGATCTTTTCAAAGACAAACTAGCAAACTTCCAGTTGTATACTCCATGAAGTTAGACCCAGAGTTCAGTCCAGTTGTTAGGCCAGCATATAAAGTTCCAATAGCCATGCAGGACAGAGTCAAAGCTGAACTAGATAAAATGGTGCAACAAGGTGTAATTTGTCCAGCTGAAACTCGCTTCCATGGTGGTAGCGCATAAGAAAAGCTCAGATGACATCAGAATATGTATTGATCCACGAGATGTGAACAAAGCATAAAAAAGACCTCAACATGCAATGTGCACAGTCGAAGAAGTCATAGCCTTGATGGAAATGCCACTATTTTTTCTGTCCTAGATGCAAAGAGTTCATTTTGTCAAATTCAGCTTGACAAGAAATCATCATTGCTCACTACTTTCAGTACTCCATTTGGCAGGTATAGATTTTTGAGAATGCCATTTGGGATAAATTCTGCAAGGGAAGTCTTTCAGCATGCAGTAGAGCAAAATGTTTTTCTGGGTATCCTTGAGGTATTATAGTAGATGACATACTAGTAGGAGGTCATGATGAAGCTGAGCATGACAGAAACTTCATAAAAGTTCTAGAAAGGGCACATCAAGTGAATCTCAAGCTCAAGCCACGCAAATGTAAATTCAGGCTGCAAGAAGTTACTTATGTTACTCATTTATTTACTAGTTCAGGCCTATGACCAGATCCTTCAAAGCAAACAATCAATCTTGAGATGCCAGCTCCAGACTATGTTCAAGTCCTACAATGTTTTCTTGGCACGGCCAACTATCTAGGCAAGTTCATTCCAGACTTGAGCCAACTATCAGCACCACTCAGAGAGCTGACATGTAAGGATGTAGCCTGGTCATGGTTAGAGCAACACCAAAGAGCATTTGAAGTCCTGAAACAGAGAATTGCTAGTCTGCCAACTCTCAGATACTGTGATGTTCACAAACCAGTAACTCATTAGTGTGATGCTTTGAAATTTGGTCTTGGTGCAGTCATTCTACAAGAGGATCAACTTGTTGCCTGTGCATCAAGAACTCTTACCCAAACTGAAATGCAGTGTGCCCAGAACAAGAAAGAGTTTTTGGCAATTGTGTTTGCATGTTCAAAGTTCCATGATTATGTTTCTGGTAGAACTATCCAGATTGAAACAGACCATCAACCTCTAGTCACTATCTTGAGAAAGCCTATGCATTCAGCTCCGGCCCAACTGCAATGCATGATGCTGAAACTGCAAAAGTTTAATTTCAGTCTTGTCTACAAGAAAGGCAAACTTCTTTATCTTGCTGATATATTGTCCAGTTTGCCCAGAAACACCACAGAACAGCACAAGAATGAGAACCTTGATTTTAAAGTCATGGAAGTGAGACATTTTTCTTCCACAAGTCTTGATGAGTTGACAAGATCATGCAGACACAGATCCAGTTTTACAAAAGCTCAACCACTTTATCAATCAAGGATGGCTGTCAGAACAATCTAGTTTACCTCAGGAAGTGCAATCTTATTTTCCATAGAGAGATGAGAATTTGTCTGACAAAGATATCATTTTGAAATGTCCAGAAGTGATTGTTCCAAAGTCCTTGCAACCAGAGGTACATTACTGTCTTGCATCGCTGTCACCCAGGAATGGAATCTACCAAAAGAAGGGTGAGAGGTCTAGTATTTTGGCCTTCTATGTCACAAGACATTGAGAGAGCACTTTCATTTTGTTCAGTATGTAATAATACAAAGCTAAACCAGATTCCAGAACCACCTTGGTCGACAGTAGCCACCAACATTTTTGAGTGGAATGGTCAGCATTATTTGGTGTCAGTAGATTCTTACTCCAATTGGTTCTAGATTGGCCTACTTCCTAATCTAGCATCCACTACTGTTATTACTAACATGAAGCATAATTTTGCAGTCCATGGGTAGTCCACACAAAGTTATTTCTGACAATGGCATGCAAGCCAACAGTTCAAAAGATTTGCTGAAGAATGGGACTTTACTTATGTCAAAAGTATCCCTCAGTACCTGCAGTCAAATGGTTTGGCAGAATGTGCAGTTCAAAGTGCAAAACAGTTACTTGAGAAGTCAAAACAAGATAATAGTGATGTTTTCCTGAATCTCATAAATCTCAGAAATATTCCTCTTGATAAACATCTTGGTTCATCTGCTCAGAGACTTCTGTCGAGACAAACCACAACCACATTACCAATCAGTAGTCAACTGGGGTCTATATTAGATCACTGAATGCTTAGGTTAGCAAACGGTGATTAATCGACCCCATGTAAGCGAAAGCTTACAAAACCGAACTGTCAGAATAGCGATTTTTTTTCCAAGGGAAAAAAAATCGCTGTTCCAAAAAAAAAAAAAAAAAAGAAAACACTTTAATACATGATATTACGTGGGGGCTTTGCCTGCCACCCCCTACTTAAATATACCAACTCCGAGACCGCACTACAGTGCCGAAAATGGCAAACTACCGCATTGGCCAAGCAAATTCTTTCCCAGGGAAAGAATTCGCTTACATGCCGCTTCGATATTTTGCCGTTTCAGCATTTACAGCTCAACCAAGTCGCATTCGCTAACCTGCGTCTTCAGTCAGCTGATAGGAACCCGTCAATTGTTGGTTCCATGTGTCAAAAACAACAGGTCAGTGAAAACCAGTCTGTTGAAGAAGCACCTAACCCTTCTGGGTTCTGTCCTACTATGATAAAACCAGCAAACCGTTCAATCCATTACAAGAAGGAGAAGTGGTAAGGATACAAATGTCCAGAGATTATGATCGGATTGGTGTCATGAAGAATATTTGTCCAGAGCTGAGATCACACATTATGGAATCACAAGGAGCAGTTTTTAGGTGGAATCAGAAGCATTTGAGACTGGTTTCCAAGCCTATACCTCAGCACACAGCCTGTGAGAAAGACTCTTTATCTCAAGAGTGAGTTGTCTGGTGTTCCAATTCCTGAGGAAGTTCTAGAGGACATTCCATTTCCTGTGACAAATCCAGAAGTTCTTGATACGAGCTGTGCATTGAAGACTGTCCCTGTTGCTATATTTGGTCCAGAGTGTTATGTTACAAGATATGATTACATCTCTAAACCCTGTAACAGATATGAAGCAACTTGGACATGAACATTGTGTTTTGTTTCTGATGTATATAGTAATTCATATTTAACTCTGATATTGTTTTTTATAAAGGACAATCTTTTTAAGAGGGAGGATGTAGATCAATGTGTGTGCATGTACCTTTAAGAAAATATCCAAGGGCTTGTACAAGTGTATAAATACTGAGCACATGCAAGCTAGACTGCCATTTTGTAGTAAACCTTTGAGATGTAAGCGTGTTATGTATGTAACGTCTGTCTGTTAGCCAGTTTGCATTTTAAAATGCTGCTATCCATCCTGATGTGTTTCTATGTATTAAAGTATCTAAATGAAATATCCTGCCTGCTTGTCATCCGTGTGAGAGAGAGAGAGAGAGAGAGAGATGAGTGACAAGGAGGAAATGGGTGGAGTTGAAGTAGAATAGCAGCACTTCAAAACAGCATGTGTGAGGACTACAGAACAGATATGTGGCTGAGCCAGGTATGGAAATAAGGTACATAAGGTAAGCTGGTGTTGGAATGCAGAAGTTCAAGAAGTCATGACAAGAAGAAAAGGAGTGCAGACCAGGCTAGGAAGGAATCCTAGTTGGCTAGCAAAGAAGCTAAGAAAGGAGTTGCAATTGCAAAGAACAAGGCATCGCAGGCACTCTACTAGCTTCTGGAAAGTGACTCAGTAGCTGGCACAAAGAAACTGTATCAGATTGCAAGGCAAAGACAGAAAGATAAAGAAGATAGTCAGACAGCCTTCATAAAGGATGCCAGCAACAGCCTGCTCACCAGTTCACCGGACATCAAAGGCAGATAGAATGAGTACTTCCAGCAGCTTCTGAATGAAGAAAACCCCACAGAAGCTGTACTGCCCCAGACACAGTTTACAATGAGAGAAGAAGAGTCCACCATACAAGAAGTATGAATATTACTAAGGGAAATTAAGTCAGGGAAATCAGCAGGCTCCGATGAGGTCACAGCAGATACGATAAAGATGCTGGATGAAATAAGGAAGAAATGGCTTCTGGAGGTACTCATAGCATTATGGAGAGAAAGGTGTAACCCAGATGACTGATGAATAAGCATACTAGTGCCATTGTTCAAGAATAAAGGGGGCGTTCACAACTGTAGGCACAGTCACATTGCTTGAAAATTCTGGAGAGAGTGATTGATAAATGAATATGCAGAGTAGTAGAAAGCAAGATGAGAGATGAACAGTATGAATTCAGATCCAGATGCAGGACAACTGACCCAATGTTTGCAGTAAGACAGATAGATGAGAAGAAGCTATAAATGAGGAAAAAGTCCAATGGGCATTCCTAGACTTGGAGAAAGCATATGATGAGGTCCGAAGAAATTTGATTTGGGCTGTTCTGTGGTGGTTTAAAGTCCCAAAAACATTGGCAGAATTGGTGCAAGCTATGTACAAGGACCCAATGACTCAAGTATGAACAGTGCTAGGTCTCTCAGAGGGGTTCTCAGTCGGAGTGGGTATGCATCAGGGTTCAGCTCTTAACCCACTGCTGTTCAAACAGATCAGATGAGACGGATCAACAAAGTCACTGTATGCAGATGATATGGCATTACAGAAAGACAGACCCTGAGCAAGAACTTCAGCAAAGGATAAGAGGAATGGAATGCAAAACTGATAGCACATGAGATGAAACTGGACACAAATAAGACAATTGTAATGGCAGCAATTGGGTGAAATTAAAAAAGTGAGAATTGAAGTAGAAGGGAAAATAGTGGCAACAGCTTCAAGTATCTGGGATAAGTGGTTGAGGAGAAGGGAAGTCTGTCTGAGGAGGTGAAAGTAAGAATCAGAGGGGCTAAGTCAACTGGCACAGAGTGTCAGGTGTAGTATATGACAGAAGAATACCAAAGAAGCTGAAAAGTAAGCTACTACTGTATGGTACAGAAACCTGGGCAGGAAAGTGGAACAGTTGAGGAAGCTAGAGCTGATGGAGATGAAGTGCTTGAGATGGATATTAGGATGCACACTGTGGGACAGATGAAGAGCTGAGGACATAGGAGCAAAAGCCAAAGTAGCTCCAGTTGCTGAAAAGGTCAAAGAGAACAGATTACAGTTGTTTGGACATGTGCACAGAAAAGCAGAAGACCATCTGGTGAAGAAGATTTAGGACAGACAGGAAGAAGGCATAAGGAAATGAGGGCATCCTTCAAAGAGGTGGATCTATTGTGTTAGAGAAGACCTGTGACATTTGGGCATGAGTGTTGGAGAGTGGCATTGAACAGAGAGAGAGAGAAATGGTAAACGTAGCCATGCCACCCTAACCCCATGTAGAAAAAGGCGAAAAGGGGATTGATCATGATGATGATGACTTATTGATGATGATGATGATGAATTCTTACTGATTATGATGATGACATCTTGAGTGAAGCAACTTTAACGCCAGAAAAGAAAACTGTCTAGATCAGCAGCTCAAAGGCTTTAAAGATCCATATAAAGTAATCCAAGTGCAACCCTTACTGTGGTCTAGACCACAAGACTGTTTTCACCAACATAATTTAATGCATGATATTACATAGTTCACCTTTACTGGTATACACAAAGTTTCAAAGAGCAATTCAAATTTGTCTGACTGATAATAGTGTTTTCAAAAAGAAAGAAAATAATTTCGGGGGGGGGGGGGTCTTATATCCACCAGTTACAAACTGACTTCTCTGAAATTTTCTCTGTTTGGGTTTATACTTTATGGGGAGACTAGTATCTATTTGCAGCCTTATATGCTATGGAATGAAATATCTATTCTATTTTTCCAGATAGGAAATGTTTTTTTTTTTTCTATTTTATTGGCTGCATTACTAAATCTTTCCACTAGATGGTAATGTTAGATCTTGTTTTGATGGGTGATGTTACTTTCTACTGTTAAACAGCTCTTGATGGTGTTGTTGATAGTTTTAACCTCTGGTTATGAATTCATCTCTCCATCTGTATCAGGAAAAAATGCAGTCTTACTGATGCATATTAGTTATTATTATATATCATATAGACTACATAGCTGCATTGTATTTTTAATTTTATTGAATGGTGTTCTTGTATTTATCCACGTTCGCAAATATACAGAACAAAAAAAAAAGATTCAGTTTGTAAGAGTCATATGTGATACTGAATAGACAAATGTGCTTAACGATAATGTAAACACTGTGATTTCTACTGTGGGGGGAGTGTTCTTTCTTTAATTTTGAAATACACTTTATGTGTTTATGATTGATTCTATATTCATGAAGTGGGAACTTTTTATTTATATATGTGCAGTCACCCGATCTTTAAAACACATTTTACATTTTCATTATGCACTAAGGAGACCAACAGCTGAAACAGTGGTTGGCTGTGTCTTTGTGGCAGCCAGAAATTGAATAAAGAACTGTTTGGAATATTTTTTGTTTTCTATTGAAACTTACTTTCATTGAATATAAAATATACCAAATTTTGTAATATCAGAATATTACTGTTGTGGATTAGATGTAATTTAGCTTAAGGTAAGTGTATTTGTTTCATAATACTAGAGCTTTTGAATATACTGAAAGTTTCAACATTAGCGTGTGGAAATCTGTGCGCGCGCGTGTGTGTGTTGCATGCGGGCACGTGCACGCACAAGAGCGAGAGTGTTTGCGGGTTAGGGTTTTAGTAAGGGCTAGTTAAAGGGATAGTTTTAGTCCTGTAAATGAGTGCAGTGCATAAGTATGTGCTTGCGTTTCTTGTGTAATAGCACTGTTAAGGAAATAGTTTTCCATAAGGTAATGTGTGGTAGTGTGGCTGGAGCAGGTGTAAGCCTATCCTTGTCCCCCAAACCCTATACTTTCCCTGAAGAAAAGCCATTTTCATAAAAGTACCACTTTTCAGCCAAAGTTTGTCTGGTGATATTGTCAATATATATATTTTTTCTGGCTAATCAATTACAGAAGGAAGGGATTTGTTTTCCTTCTCTAACTGGTTGAGTTTTAGATACATGATTTTTTCAGTGAGTTAAATTTTGAATTGAAGATGTTGACTGAGTGAATGTCAGTAATTCTTCTAGTTGAGATTTACTAACACACTGATATATATAGATATATACAGTATATATATATATATATATATATATATATATATATATATATATGGGTCTATATGACTTGGTCGACAGTTCATATGATCGACTGTTTATTTGGTCGACAGTTTATTTGATCGACAAGCATTTTAGGTGGGGGGCTTCGCCCCCCACACCCTCCTAACTATATATATCAACTCCAGGGTCACACAACATTGGGGAAGGGGGCAAATGCTTGTCGATCAAATGAACTGTCGACCAAACTGTCGACCAAGTCATATAGACCCATATATATATATATATATATATATATATATATATATATATATATAAATGTGTGTGTGTGTATGTATATATACATATATAGATAGCTAGAGAGAGAGAGAGTGTGACCATTCAGTTGATCAAATCATGCAATCATCACACGGAAGAAAAGCTGACACAACTGTTTGGAAATCAGCTTATAGAACATTGCCAGGTTTGTTTCAGTGTGAGATCACGAACAAATTTGCTCTTTCCCCAGGGGATGTGAGGGGTACAGAGGGGTTTGCTGGCATGCAAAAAACACTGTTTTCATTATTTTTTATTTTTCAAGCATCTGATGATCGTGAGTTTTCCTCGATCATTGGACTTTCATATATATATATATATATATATATATATATATATATATATATATATATATATATAAAAGTATACAATCAAGTGTCATATACTCTCTCTCTCTCTCTCTCTCTATATATATATATATATATATGGGTCTACTTCATATGACCTAAATTTGTTTGACTGAGACCAAAACACTGAAAGTTCAAAAGAGTGAAAACTTATTTGACTGAAACTCATTACACTGACACATTAAAGTAAAAGGTATATGCCCTTTTCCCTACTGTAGTGTGATCCTGGAGTTAGTATACAGCCCCCCCACATAGTTTAGGTAAATATTGTTTTCTGCAAAGAGTTATTCATTGCAGTTATAAATATCTATGTGTATGGTTTAAAATTTATAAAGCTGAGTGAGGAAGGCTGCCAAAAAAAAATGGCTGAGAAAGGCAATGATAACTTAATTACTGATGACCCTGTTTCACCTAAACTAGGGCCATTAACAGTCCTTAATGATGTACTTGGCAGGTGGAATGCAGAACAGGTAGCCAATCGCAATAGCTGCACCTACAGCAGAGCACTATAAAGGCTGCATATACCCTATAATCTGATTTCAACCCCATACTCTGCATCAGTGGAGTACATACTTGGGAGGTTTAACTGAAGGAATGCTAAGGGCTGCTGTAGATCTGCTACATATATATGTGCTAGATCTTGAGGTCAATGCTGCTGCTGCTGCTGACATGGGCCTAGACTGAGAAGGAGAAGAGTGTTCAGGCCAATGGTAACCTTCCAGGAGCTACATGAGCTGGAGTTTGTAGAGCACTACATGGTGGACAGGGACATACTACAAGAACTCACTGAGCTCTGCCGACCTCAACTCAGACCCAGAGCCAACAGAGGGGATCCCAGTGTAATGAAAGGTATGTGTAGATCTTAGGATACTAGCTACAGGTACTTTCCAAAGACCAACTGGGGACATGATGGGGGTCTCACAGGCATCAGAATCCAGGGTACTCCACCAGTTCCTGGATACCATGCTACCAGATGCCAATGAGCACATTGAATTTCCACTCACACCTGAGGCAAGGGCCAGCAGTATGCAACACTTCTACCGAGTAGCACACTGCCCTGAGGTACTGAGTGCCATAAATTGCACTCATGTACACATCAAGGCACCACCTGGTGAGGAGGGTAGACTCTATGTCAACCGCAAGGGGTATCATTCCATCAACTGCCAGGTTATGTGCAAAGCCCAGAGCATTATCATTAGTGTGTGTGTGTGCCGGCAGCCCTGGCAGTTATTACTACTCCAATATTTGGCACACATCACAGCTGTACCAGATGTTTGCTAGGGGGGACATCCTACATGGCCACTTACTGGGGGATGCTGGCTCTGCACTGGAATCGTGGATGATGACACCCATCAGAAATGCGCACACACCCATGGAAGAATGCCATAATGAGGCACACATGCAAAATAGGAACAGCAAAGAGCATGTGTTTGGGCTGCTGAAGTCATGTTTTCAGTGCCTTGATATATCTGGTGGAGCCCTGCAGTATTCTCCAGCCACATATGCCCAGATGTTCACAGTATCTGCCATGGTATACAATATGATCCTCCAGAAACAGCTGTAGCAGGATCAGCAAAGGGAAGGGATATACCCCCACCACTGCCTAGGTCACCACAGCCACACCTACAGGGGGTCTCCGAGGGGGAAACCCCTGATGTTGTCCCTATAGGCAGACGTAAACATGCCCAGTATGCCCTGGCCTTGGCCAAGAGACAATGCATAGCACATGCACTGACAAGCTAGGGCCTGACACCTTACTTCGACTCACATACGTATTAGTAAAAATGATACCAGCCAGTCTACACAACCTGTACTTAACCAGGTATTGGTTGTGTACTGCATGCATCAGAAAGAGTCGACTGCTGCATTCGCAAGGTAAGTCACTCAACTAATCACCACTTGTAAGGGGCACTAGAATATGGTAGCATATGTATGGACCTGCCACATGAATGCAAGGGAATATAGTGGCCTACTGGGTTACTTGGAGAGATCTAAGAGCCACTTGTGACAACAGGTACTCTGTCCAATAGTATGTGCTTCATAATATGCACTAGGTCACAAGGCTGAAAAATCCACTACATTATTTAAGAGAGATGGCAAACAGTGGGGTCACACAACAGTCACGCAACTGTCTATGTCAGCAGAGCATAGGCTAGTCGTCCCCCACCTGCAACACATCAGTGTACTCATACAACTGCTGTAACAGTAAATCTGCAATGATATATCAGCAGATCAGCCAATTCCATGGCTGTGACATAGAACCTGGCCACACGTTCTACATCTCACATAACACAGGGGTGACAATGTATGTCTGTAGACTGTTGATTTTGTGATGAATGACACATCCCTGTCTGTCAGCCTGTGTGACTCAGTAGGCTAGGGATATTAGCATGGGTGATGGTATTGATGATTTTAATCTGGCAGTGTCCACATATTGTGCATGTGAGGTATTTGTATGGTGATGTTCCCACAAACTATCATACCCCTCAATCTGTTAGTGCATGAAAGCTGGACAAAGCCAGAGACAATGGGAGACAAAGGGCCAGAACTAGAGACAGACATTCAGATGCTCTGATTCACCTACAAAAGTGGGTTGCATCAGTACATAATATACTCAAATGTTTGTCTGTAGTTAGTACTATTCACTGACTGCATTGTACAACATTTTACTGGAACATCACAAATGTATGAGGAACAGGCCAGACATATGGGGTGAAATGCTGGACATTATGAAAAAACATGTACAGTGAAAAGTATGCAGATTGTCACTCTGTATGTGGTGTTACATTATGTACCCCAGTCACACATTAATTGCAGCAAACAGCTGGGGATTGCCATAGACAATGTATGGGAAGTGCTGGGGTTTCCCCTCTCTGGTTCCAATCCTGTCAATTACTTTATTTCATTGGAAACAGGTGCAGCTGCCAATGTCTGTAGCACACAAAATCCAGGCCTAGAGTCACCTTGTAAGTACTGACAGTCCCACTGGGCATGCTCCTACACTTAGCTAACTTGAGCGCAATTCTGTTGCCTCTTCCTCACAAAGACCTACTATATACACGCACACACACACACACACACATATATATATATATATATATATATATATATGTGTGTGTGTGTGTGTGTGGGGGGGGATGTATGGATTTTCCCCACATACCCTTGGAATGCTGAGGTTATCTGTGCTCACACATCAAAACAGTTGCCTAAAGGAACCAAATAAAGGCTGCGACAGTACATAATCCACTCACCCTCTGCCTGTAAAATCTCACCTTGTAGACAGACACAGGTGAGCAGGTGTTGTACTGTACAGTAGTTCAATGCATGCATTGTCCCTGGCCACATGTTTGCCTAGCTACCTGCAACCAGCCACATATAGCCATACTGCTAACTGTACACACATAGCAAGGATAGTGATAGCTATCCCACTCCTAAGACACTAGATACAATAACAGTACCAAGAATATCACTCTGCAGGCCACACATACTGTCTAACACAAGGCTACTTTGCTTACTCCACAAGTACTGTGCCTGCAATCCCGTATACAACAGATGCAACCTGTGGCACATGTGATAAGTACTGCAAGCTATAGTGTGTAATAGCAGTTAAGTAGGGGTTCTAATCTCATATCAGCCATGTGTGTGTATGTGTGTGTGTATATATATATATGCATGTGTGTGTAAATATATCCCCATGCAGCACCATGGAAAAGCCTGTATGGGCTATCTCTGTGCAATGGTTATGCATTTTGTGGCCTTGTGACTAGCTGCTGGCCTCTACATTGCCCTCCACTACAAGGCCTGTTGATGTCATCCACCTTAAGAGTGCTGGCAGACAGTCTAATATCAGATAAACTCCCATGGTGCTTGCAATAAACCCTGCAAACTATAGTGTGTAATAGCAGTTAGGTAGAGGTTCTAATTCACATTAGCCAGCTGTGTGTGTGTGTGTGTGTGTGTGTGTGTGTGTGTAAATATATCCCCATACAGCACTACGGACAAGCCTGTATGGGCTATCTTTGTGCAATGGTTATGCATTTTATGGCCGTGTAACTAGCTGCTGGCCTGTACATTGCCCTCCACTGCAAGGCCTGCTGATATCATCCACCTTAAGAGTGCTGGCTGATACTCTAATGTCAGATAAACTCTGTGGCGCATGCGATAAGTACTGTGAGCTACAGTTTATAATAGTAGATAGGTAGTGGTTCTAATCTCACAGTAGCCAACTCTGTTTTTGTGTGTGCGTGTGTAAATATATCCCTGTGCAGCACTCCAGACATGCCTTTATGGGCCATCCCTGTGCAATGGTTATGCAGTTTTTGGCCATGTGACTAGCTGCTGCCCCTAAATTGCCCTCCTATGCATAATCATAACTGATGTCCTCCACTTATCTGACCCAGACACAGGATATTTGTAGACATGTCAACTCCATCATCACACCTTCTAGATTTGTAAGGTCAGATAACCCAGGTGACATGTAGCAAGGGTAGCAGACATTATCACAAAGTATGAACGCATGACTATGCTGAATTCCCCCATTGTCGCTGATAGACTGTTCTATACATATGCATCTAGGGAGCCATGCAAGTATACTGCCATACATTGCTAATGTCATATTTTTGCTGTGCTGCCATGCCATCATGTGCCACTGTATTGCTGCCATGTGTCCATAGTGTAACCCCTCAGACACCTGAAACAGAAACATACACAGGTCCGTGACACGACCTTTATTCTGTAACACTACCACCAGTCCAAAATCATGCAATAAAGATACACAAAGTGTGATGTGTAGTCATGACACATGCCAGCATACAGTACCTGTTGTAGCCCACAACAAGTGGCATGGCAAAACAATACTATAATACACAAGTACATGTCAAGAGATATAGACACCATGTGCATCAGACACATAGTAGCATTTCCCAGCATCAATAGCAAGGATGGCAGGGATGTGGCACAGGTATCATTACATGCACAGGGTGTGGTGTGGGGGAGCCATTGGCCTAGGCTGTGTCAAACAGTTGATAGCATGTGTGTGAGTCAGGAGGGGTGCAGGTTAGATGAGCCATGGAGAGGTGTTGTATGTGTCTTTATGTGACCTGCATGTGACAGTGGTGTTTGAGTGTGTGCGTGTACACAGCCAAGACCAGTGATAGCCCTACATGTCTGTATGTTGGACAGCTGAATACCATAGATGGTAGAGAGGACAGTTCACCATCTCTCACCATGAACACGGGAACTGGCTCTGCCAGGAGTAGCATTGGCACCACCATACCCAAGGTCACATGTGATGCTAGTGCCTGACAGTGACTGCAAAATGCTGGGGTTGTGTCCCCTACAGAATCACCCAACACCACATGGCCATGGCCTGTCATGTCATGGTGTGTACAGCACACTTCCCTCTGTAACTCTGGAGATACTGCCACTACAGGAGCTTGACTGTGCACAGCCACGTGGGCTCTCAGTGGATGATTTTGCTGACCTACGTCCAGTTGTCCAATGCCCAACCCCAGCCATATGTTCCAGCACAGACAATGTGCAGTTCAAGACAGACATTGTCTCAGCCCACTGTCTGTCCACTGCATCAGTGAACCGATCGAGGGTGTCCCCAATGTGATGGAGGCAGTCAAGGATGTCAGACTATGCTGCATCCATAAACCTAAGAATCTGTCTGGTGTTGCGATGGCCCAAAACATGCACTGTGTGATCTGTGATGTGACACCTGCAACAGGTGGTGGATGGAGAGCAGTTCTCCTAAAAGCACCCCTGCCAATCCGCCTGTTTGAAACCTCGACAGCTCTCTGGCTATGGCCAGTGTCTACACTCACTAATGCCATAGTTGCCACACTGTCCTGTTCAATGTCGCCACACTCTGACTGTCTAATATCTGTGGCTTTGGGGAGTGGGTATGTGTGGGCATACTGACTGTGTGCAGTGACAATGGAGGCAGAAGAGGGATGTCAACCTCTGGGACACATTCAGCCCCTGACAACCCCACCTATGCCTCACTATGGCCACCATCATCATCAGTGTCCGATGAGACACTGACATCAGGTTGTGAGGGGGACAGACCCCAACCTCCCAGGTCACCTGTGAAAACCAAGACAAAAGCAGTACATTACTGCCTGCACTTTTATGTAAGGTAATCCACACAGATTCTTACAAATGAGGATCCATAACTGCATTACCAGTCTCACATCTTCTCATCTCCGCTCCCATACAAAGCAGACAATCTCACACCAACACACACAGACGAGTCAAGCCCTTTATAACATGCACTTCAGCCACATTCAGTTAAAGTTGCTAGTACAATCTGCCTGTAAGGTATGACATATTTGTATGTATGTATGTATTTATTTATTTATTTACATTTGTTGACCGGGAGTTTCCGACTGGATGTAGGTCCATTTTCAGTTGAAGCCCGGAGAGAAAAGCTCCACAGTTAAAATAAACAGACAGTAGTTACATTGGATTACATAGCAATTAACAATTTGTTTAACATAGCAATTAATTACAAACATATTTACAGATGAAGAACATAGTACATCAGTAGACAACTAGAATCTTTATCTGCGAAGTACATACCAGACATTAACAAATGTTAAAATAAGAAGTTCCTGCTGTATAATAAGCACTAGGCTTACGAGCATCTGAGCTTGCTGTAATCAAGGTAGTTAGTGGGGTGGAAAGAAAGGTAGTGGTTGGATGGGGTGGGTGATATTAGAGTGGGAGTTGCAAGGGCATAGCCAGCATGTTTAGGTGTGCTTTTATTAAAGTTTTGAAGTGTGTGCATGATGGTACAGAGGTAATTGTGGGTGGGAAGGAAGTTCCATAATTTGGCTATGGTGCAAGAGAGTCATGCTTCACCAGCAGAGTTATTGGCTTTAGTGATCTGCAAGTGATTTTTGTTGCTGGATCTTAGTGGTCTGGTGGTGCGATAGGGTTGGAGTAGATTCAGGAGGGATGGGACATTTAGTGGATGGTTTACTAGTTTGTGGGCGAGTGAGAGTTGATACCATTGAAGGAGGTGAGGGAGTTCAAGCTAGCCCAGTTCAGCAAGTGAGAGACAGTGGTGACTACGGTAGGATGCCCCTGTGGCAAATTTGGCGATTTTGTTGTAGCAGGTCTCTAGCTTGTTTAGATCACATTGCCTTAGGTTGGTATATTTTGGAGAGGCATAAAGTAGGGTGGAGATAAGGTGGGAATTTGCTATTGAAATCTTTGCTGCTTTGGTGAGAAGTTGCTTATTTCTGTAAAATGCTCGTAGTTTTTTGTGGGCTTTTTATGGTCATGGATATGTGAATGTCAAATTTTAGTTTATTGTCTATTTCCACTCCTAGCAATTTGGTGTGTTCAGTTGGGTATATAGTGGTGTTGTCTTTTGCTGTGATGTTAAAGTGAGAGTTGTTTTGATTATGTTTGGTGGGTTGGAAGATGAGTAGTTTAGTTTTGTTTGGGTTGAGTATTAATTGGGCATCGGATAACCAAGTTTCAATAGAGGAAAAGGCTTCCTGTGTGACTTTTTGCAGTTTGGGTAGGGACTGGGCTGAGCAGATGATGGTTGAGTCATCTGTGTATTGTATGAGTGTGCCATGTTTGGTGGCAGAGGCTAGATTATTGGTGAAAATAGAGAAGAGTAGGGGTCCAAGGATGGATCCTTGGGGAACCCCTATGGAGACAGGTAGTTGGGGAGATATGTCATTTTGCCATACAGTAGATTGTTGGCAGTCAGACAGGTAACTCTGAAACCAGTTGGTGACTGATTGAGAGAAGGATAGGTTATTGAGGACAGAGATGAGTTGTTTGTGTGGGACCATGTCAAATGCTTTAGATAATTCTAGGAAAGTAGCAGAGGAGAGATAGCCATTGTTTTTATGCTGAAGGTTGTTAGTAAGGAGGTAGTCTGAGGCCTGAGAGTGTATGCATCTCTCTAGTATTTTGAGAGTGGAGAGAGAATAGCTATGGGGCAGTAATTGGTTAGTTCTGTGGAGGGGAATTATATGTGATACTTTCCACAGTGTGAGAATGTAACTTTCTGACAGAGATCAGTTAATCAAGATGGATACATTGGTAGGCCAGAGCATCAGCTGCGATTTGTAGGTATTCACTTGGGAGGTTGTCTGCTGCAATTTGGTGGGCTTAAGTTTAGTTAAGAGTTTGTTTATGTTGGAGGTAGGTACAGGAGAAAAAGAGAAGGCAGTGGGGAGATTACTAGTTGAAGGTGTGGGTTGGAGGGGAGGGGGGTTGTGTTGTTTAGCTAGTGATAGTATGGTTTGGGTGAAGTGTGTGTTGAATGAGGTAGCAATATTTTCAGAGGAGTGAGGGATGTTAGGAGGAGGGGTACTGACTTTACCTGGATGGAGGATGGAGTTTATGGAGGACCAGAATTGTTTGGGGCTATGTTGGGAGGAGTCTAGGGAAGACTGGTAGTATTGGAATTTGTCCTGTTTTATTAGCTTTTTGACTCTATTGCAGAGTTCTAGGAATTTCTGTCTCATTGAGGGGGTTTTGGTTTTGCTCCAGTGCTCCCAGGCTTTTATCCCTGTTTTTCAGTGGTTTTCTGTAACCATGGGGAGGGTTGTGCGTTCTGGAAAGTCTTATGGAAAGTCTTAAGGGGTTATGGTAATTAAGGATGCTCAGGAAGGTAGTATTAAAAAATTCAAGTGCGTCATCAAGACTGAGGTACTTTAGAGAATGCCGGTTACATTCTTTGAGGGATGAGATGAATGTGAGTGGGTTAAAGTTCAGTTTTTTACGTATTTGATGGTAGATGACAGGTTTAGCTTGGTATAGGTATTTTTTGAGTAGGAATGTTGGGGAGTGATCACTGAGGCTATCTGATAAGTAGCCTGTTATATATGACTGGGGGCTCTTACTGACTAATATCCAATCCAGGGTAGTGTGCTTGCTGGAGTTTTATTTATCCTAGCTGGCGACTGGACTGGTTGGGTGAAGCCATGAAGGTTTACATGATGTGTTGGATGGTTGCCAGAACAGGATTGCCAGTCAATATTGAAATCACCTAAATTATAGTTTCTTGGGGGAGATGGTGGGTAGACCAGCTAAGGAGGTTTTCTAGTGGAGGGATGGTTTGGCCAGGTGGGAAGTAGCATCCAATTATGTTGATGGTTTTGTTTTGGTTTATTTTGAGGGTGGTATATATTATTTCTTCATTGCCTATTTGTGGAGCTGATGATTTTAAGATCTGGATTTTTAGATGCTGTTTAAATATTATAGCTACACCGCCTCCTTTCTTGTTTAGCCGGTCTACTCTTAGTATGCCGTAACCGGTAGGGAGTATTTGCTCATTGGTAATGTGAGGTTTTAGCCAGGTTTCTGTCAGGATGACTATATCTGGGGAGTACAAGTCTATGGTGGCATGGAGTTCGTGGACTTTGTTGGATGTACTTCTAATATTTAGGCTTAGTAGAAGGAAGTCACTTGGCTTTCTATTGGCTGTGATATGGGAGAAGTTGTGGTTTCTAGTCTGATTATGAGGATTGGGGTTGGAGATGGTAGGGCAAGGGTTGGGGTGGATGTCTCCACTTAGGGCTAGTTTTGATATGCATGAGGTTATTAGTTTTCTCAGTTTTTGAATGTCTTTGTTTATTAGGGAAACTTTAGGATTGTGCTCTGTGGGTAATAGGTATGGTGGGAGGGTTACTATGTTAAGTTGTAGGGATGCTTTATGTTTGAGTAATATAGTTGGTAGAATATGTGAGGGGTGAATAGGGATGGTTCTTGAGTTGGTGGTAGGGGAGCTGAGTGAGGGTGAGACATGAGTGGTGGTGTGAGTAGTAGTACAGTGGTACTGGTTGAGTGGGGGAATGATGGAGCTTTGGTAGGATGTAAGATATGCAAGGAGAGTGCATGCAGTGAGCATAGGTAAGGTATGCTTGTACATGTTAGTTGAGGAGGTGTGATAGTAGTGGGAAGATGGAGGAGGCGGTTTTGGGTTAGCGTTGTGGTTGGCTATTGGAAAGATGGGAGGGGTTTGTGAGTGTAATAAAGGTAGGAACACTGGGGGCGGGAGGGAATAGGGGGCAGAGTGGGGAGCAAAGTGGGTAGAGACCCTGTTAGTAGCTCTTATGAGGGGGCTGGAAACAATCAGGTAACAGAGTAAACTCATAAATAAACATATGATAGTGACAAAGGATGGATTGTAGTTTTAAAAATGGTGCCTGCCACAGGTAATATTTATTAACTTTGGGACTGGCTTAATGTAATAAACAGGGAAGGGGAAGAACAAGGGTGTGAGCAGGCAGTTCTTTTGTACTGCTACTAATGAGCCAAAGCAAAGACAAGTTTGTGTTTAAGAAAGACCTAACACCCATGTCCAGCTATGTATGGTTTACCACAATGACTGCTACAGTATTACACTGGTGAACAAAGTATGCTTACCTGGACTCTCTTCTGCTGTGTTTAAGAAACAATCAGAATTGACCAAGGACTGCTCTGAAACTGTAAGTCACTTCTTAATGAATATGATACTATATGTGATAGAACTGCACATAAAACCCAGTACACCTATCTTGAGAATGATATGCCAGTACTAATGTCACTGCCTCAGGTATGTAGCATCTCTCTTTTGTGTTTGAACAGGCATCTTGGAGAAATTGCCTCATGTATACCAGGCTGTGTAGCCACGCATAACTATAAGTGCAGATGCATCTATGGTCATGCAAATACACATCTGTGACTAACCAGTCTATTAACAGTAGTTAACTGTCCCAGAATGGAACATACAAATATTCTACTCTGGCTAAACACAACATTTATACATAGGGCAATATGGCAGCTCCTAACTTTCATATGGAATATATGATTAATAAAAACAGTATTACACTTACCAGGCAAAGGACCACACCTGATGGACCTATGGAAAGGTGAGGGAGAGGTATTGTCAGCACCACTAAAGTTTGCATCACTACAAGGTAATATGTGCAAATATCCACATGTACAGTAGCTACTGTGATACTGGCTGTATTGATGACATTCTGAGTATGTGTGCACAAATGAGCATAAACCCCAGCTCCCCCCCAATGCAGATAGACCTAACACCCATGTCCAGCTATGAATGGTTTGCCACAATGACTGCTACAGTATTACACTGGTAAACACAGTATGCTTACCTGGACGCTCTTCTGCTGTGGGACACTGTGGCACCCACCTCCACAATGTATGGTGTGATGGATGCCTGGGAGCTGTCATGTGTTCCTAAGTTCACCAGGAATTCCTCTGTGGCCAAGTTTGGTTGTTCTGTCACAGGCCCTCCATTGGTGGTGGCATGATCCCTGGCAACAGCAGCTGCCCTTTGTCATGCAGCATTCAGCATGTCTGTGGACCGGCATCAGACCTGCTCATAGGTCCTGTCCTGTCGGCCAACCTGATTGACATCCCACACAAGGTCTCTGCCCACAGTGCTGCCCACTGCTCCCGATTATGCCTCCCCTTGGACAACAAGATCTGATGGTGCTGTCTCAGTCAATCCACTATTATGTCATTCTCTGCATCTGAGAAAGGGGCATGTCTCACGTGGTACATGATTTCTGAAAAACAGCGAAAGGAGAATACATTACAGGACCAGATATGTGGATATCCACTATGTACAGATCCAGCACACCCATATTGGCCTGCACTATCCACTGCTCCCTCACATGTCATACTCCACAGTCTGGCAACACTCTACATGTGTGGAAGCCACCAAGATAGTAGCAATACTGGGGTATGTCCCTGTGTGCCGTGACAGATTCTGCTGTATGTTTCAACACCCAGCACTGCAGTCTACTGTAGTGTGTCCCCTATGGGTAAACTCCCACTGATGTGTCATATGGCCACTGCCAGACAATTAACAGTGTGCTTTTACAACTATATGGGGACAGTCCAACAACACCAGTGTGTCGCAGTGACAGAAAGCAATGCAAACCTGCTGTAGTGTATGTTCTCTGTAGGCATCATACCTCTCAACTATACAGATGTTTGCAGAATGTCAGGATGTTTGCCTCATAGTTTTGGTCATCTTCACACAAACCTGTGGATCTCTGACAAATATTTAAGCACTGATGCTGTGTTTGGACCTTGGTCCTCCCATAAATTATGTCTTTGTCCTGCTTTCATGTTTTAAGGGGTTGATAGGTATCTTAGGCATAGCCGTCAACCAAAATGGGACATATGTCAACAGAAATGGGGACTTAGCCAGAGTACATCAGGGAGATTCAGGGACACTTTTAAAATGTTAGAAGTATGTATGTGAGACAGTGAGTGAATGAGGGAGATGAGTTATAGTGCATCGTTTGACATTACAGGACTATATACCCATACTCATTGTCATTATGTATTATGTGTATTTCACTAGCTTTCCTACAACAGCCAACCATTGTAGGAGGAACTGACAGGGACAGAGCAGAGATATGATTGAAAATCAGGGGCAGTTGAGAGGCATGGCTGTAGTTGTAGGACAGCAAAGTATCACTGACACATCATTACCAAAGATCTAAGACAGGCTTACTGTTGTATTCTATATTTCCCATACCTCCATCTGCATCCTGTTATATGGAGAAATCTATTACATACCGGGTGGAGTGCAATACTTTTTTTTTTTTAACTTTGCTTCTGGTAATCTTTTACGGCCGCTGTTAGCATTGTCGCCTCACAGCAAGAGGCTCTTCGGTTTGATTCTCGGCTGGAATGCCTTCTGTGCGGAGTGTGCATGTCCTCTCCAGGGTCTAGTAAATTTTAAAGACATGCAGGTAGGTAGGTGCATGCATGTGTGGGTGTGCCTTCTCTTAAGGTTGGTCGCCAGGCTGCCAACTCAACACCATAAAAATCCACTGCCAATCATAAGCGGATGGGTGATTCGCTGTGGTGACCCCTAAATGGGAAAAGCTGAAAGACAGACAGACTTCTGGTAATCTTTTGGAAATACACTCTCCATGTAAATTAAGTCTCATACAGACCTGTTCTCCATAAGCAGCTGCTTGCCTTTTTAGGTACTGCTCATTAACAGGTAACTGCCTCTGTACCAATCTGTGTCTTAGAATTGCTAATTGCAACCAAAACAGCTGAATTGCACTATTATTGGCCAGTGACATGCCACCACAGTGCAATATATAAGGCCTTCATGTAGAGCTGGGTCCCTTTCTTAGTTGTTAAGATGGACATTACTGAGGTGTGGAGAGTACAGCATCACAGAGGGTAAGTACCATAACTGTCACCTATAGAGATTTATGGAATATGTCCACAGTTTCGTCTCATATGTGTGGTCAGTGTCCCATGACATTGTGGTCATCTGGCAGTTCAATGGCAAACATTGTGGGTTAAGGTCAGTAAGGTAAGAGACACACTTGAGTGTCAGTATTCATACCCATCAGAATATGCATGCTAATGCAATAGCTGTTAGTCTATCAACCTACTGTCTTTGTAGGGGCAAACTGTTGCACATGTCCCTATCTGTGAGCATTAGCCCACCCCATTACATATGGCTGTGTCCGTATCCCTTGTTTTAGGGGGTTGGGGTATGGTAGGTCTGTAGCAGCTACCTTTACATACAGCTGTGTATGCTACAGCTACAGCCTAGCACACATAGGGAGGAGTGTGAACACTTTTGAGGACAGCATGCTGTACGTGTAACTGTGGCAGCTGTGTCAGCCCTGTCATTATGGCAGAGCTAGGGTAAGGGTAGCCTGTACTGCCTGATCGAGTTATGTGATTAAGGTATGCCTGTTATGCAACGGCACCAATAACAGAGTAGCAGGCAACATACAGTTAGGGTATACGGATATGTGCACAGTGTCCCTGCCTGCAAGCCTCTGACTTACAAAACTGGGTAGGAGTTCATTAACTAGCAATAACATGTGTGGATGAGGATTGCAAGATTCAGTCATTACTTGCTGTCTTCACAATAATGTAGTTGAAATGCAGCACCAACCTGGATTTGAACCCAGGACTGTATGTGGCAAAATGTACTGCATGGAAGACATTTAACAGACTGCACTACTGAGTCACTGCAAAAGCATTTGTATTTGTAAGATATATGTGCACATATACAGGCTGTGACAAACATTTCTACATCTATCAGTATGTGCATGGCTTTATATGGCTGTATGTTTGCACCAGGGTCCCAGTTGTACATGTACTTTGTCATTGCTGCCTTGGCAGGTGTTTTTCCAGAGTTTGTTGGTAAAAGGGAACATGTACCTGCTATCACAGGCCTCACTTACATCCATTATTATGTCTTTGGCTGTCTGCCAGTGTATTATTGCACCAGATCCCAAGGTACATTCCCATTTTCCTGTTAGTTTTTATTTCAGTTACATGTCTAATGACTGTAAGTGGCAATCAGTATGTTTTGCTGAAAACACCTGTTTTACGTCAGTGCTCTGTGGTGTGGTGGGTTAATTCAGTGGGCTGTAGTTAAGAGGGGCCCAGGTTCGAAACTTGGCAGATGTGTTTCTTTTGTACATGAGTCTAACAATGTCATAAACACATTTAATCATTAAAGCTCATTTAAGCTTAGCCAAGCGAAACAGTGTGCCACTTCGCTTAGCTCCCAGCAAACCCACACTAAAAAATATATAAAGAAAAGAAAAAGGGGGTAATAGGAAAGTTGTGAAATGGGGGCAAGCGGGGGGAAAACATAGTGAAAGGCAGTTAGGGATGTGCAGGAAGGGTGTAGGAAAGAACCACAGCTATCCATATCTTGTACAGCAACAGCCATGCATTTTGACAGATTTTGTAAATGAATTTAGACTGTCAAACCCCAGAGAGAGGGGTGAGGACAGCATAACTATGTTGTCAAGCCAATTAGACCAGATTAGTGGTGTCCAGTGGGCATGTGTGTGACATGCAGAGCTATGTATGGGACGATTTTTTTTTTTTTGGGACAGGTGCTCATTTTTTTTAAGGTGAGAGTGGAATGTAGGGGAAGGGACATAGGTCCATGTGGGGTGGTAAGTTGGATAGGAGGGGAGAGGATGTGTTTACAGACAGACAAGACAGCAGACAGGGATGGTGTGTGACACATGAGGGAAGTAAACACCTTGGATGGCGAGGGTGCTGTGGAATCCAAGTCACACATGCCTCCAGATGGCAGCAGAGTGACTCATGTCCCCACCCCATGGGACAATTGACACTGCTCCTTCACTGCCCTGAAGGTGGTTGTGCTGGAGGATGGGAGCCAGGATGAGCTTGCCCTACCAGGTTGGCCTGTGTGCTCTTAATCTGGCGCAGGTGGTGTTCATAACTCTGGTGAACAATTCTGCGCACCATGACCGTCAGTTGATCCTGGGTGACTGCAGCCTCTCCACCACCGCTAATGGGGGAGGCAGGGCCCCATACCCTGAGGCGGTTCCTCCTGACATTGCAGGTGGTGCAGGGGCAGCAGAGGGGGCACCACCGGCCTGGATCCTAGATGTGCTAGGACCCAGTGCCACAGCCAGTTGAGGCAAGGTAGGTGGATCACCAGGAACTAGCCTACCCCGACTTGCTGTAGTAATGGAGGTATAACAGTAAGTATAGGTTAGTAATTAACACATTGTTAGTAATAACAGCATGGCAGAACATTGGAAATAATGCAATTACATATCAATGCCATACCTCTCAACTGTCCAGATTTTTGCAGAATGTCCAGATTTTTTACTCAAATGTTTGGTCTGTTCCTCATAAAAAATTGTGGTTTTCTGGATTTTTGTGGCAACAGTGAGGACTGCATTCATTAAATAATGACAGACATTTGAATTTCAGACTCCATATCCTTCAGAATTTGCATGGTAACACAAGACCTTTTATTCTAACAACTTTCTAAGTTTATAAGAACAATATTTAAAAATTGTCACTATTTCTGGGGCTTTGTCCAGATTTTTTGTGTCAAGAGGTTGAGAGCTATGATCAATGCAAATTATGTGAACCACAACAATAAATAGCAGAACACTAACACCATGCCAGTAACAGTTACAGTATAAGGCTAACAAAATAGTTAATTTTAAAAGATATGTTAACATGCATCCATTATAATATATAACAATAATAAAACACATGCTCCAAAAAAACAGTTAATGTAACAACATTTGTTAATAGTAAACCATAGCCAATGAATAACAGTGTTAAATAATTGAAGATAAGGGGTGGGGAGAGAGAGAAAATCAGTCCATTAGTAACATTGCTGTCTACTTCCTTTCCTTGACAACAGTACTACCTTGTCTATGGGTCTGTATTTTCTTTATGTGTACAGTGAGTACAAGTCTCCTGTAGCTGATGTAGCATGTAAAAACCTCTCAGGCTATATGTATGGGACACTATGGGGCAAACGGTAACAACTGTGGGTACACACCTACACAGAACACTTGCACATCAGGTGGACCCCCTTATAACCATATATACCAAGGTGTTCTGTGGGTTGAAATGGTGATACTCTGCAATCTAGGTACTCATTGCCATTGTATTCCTGTAACAGGTGGATTACACACTATTAATTACATAGCATGAAATTGTGATACTTGAGAGACATGTATGTGTACATTACAGACACTAAACAGCAGTCATGCCTTGGTTGGCAGACATCTCTGCATGGAATGTATTAATCAACTGCATCAGCTTTTAACAGACAGTCCAGGCATATAGCCATACCAGGATTACATATATTATTTCTGAATGCACATTGCTGATTTTTCACATTCTTGCTAATGATTTTAACAGTTTGGGAAATCTAAACACAAATGATCTACCCATAATATGGGTTACCTCACCCATTTATCTGTAGTTCCTGTGGAGAGAGAATATGTGAGCATTACGTGACTGCTACTGTAATAGCACTGGATTTGAGCCCTAGTCTGTGTGAAGCAAAATGTACTAGTTACAGAAAAATGAACAAACTGAGCTACTGAGTCACTGCTAATTACAGAATGACTGATATTTGCCTAGTGCTTACCTGGAACCAAACTATGACCTGGCAGTACTACTACAGTGCAGTGACAGTAGAACATACATGCATGAAACACAAGCATAACACATTTAGTGTGTGTGCTATATATCAGTATAAACAGTGGTGGTATACAAAATTTATTGTTAATGGGTTGAAATATCTGTGAAGTCAGCAAACAATATAGTTCATGGAGCGGACTACCTCACCCATATACATTGATTACCTGATGTTTATGGATGAGAGAGCATTGTGTGAACAATATTGGCCTAGAGACAGTCTTGAACAGTACTATATGAGTTAAACAAAACAATTGGCAGCCATTAGATTTGCATTCTACAGCTGTTACAGTGCTATATTTCATTGCAGCACCCTACCTTACAGCCTGAATGCATACAGCTCTACTGCAATGGTTATAACAACACAATCCTGATCTACACCATTTTCTTTGGTGGTATTGGTATTGTTTCATGTGTTTATTGCAGAACAGTTGGCATTATTCATTTCTTGCAATACAGCACTAATTCCACATTTATTGCACTACAGACTTTATATACTTTCATGCAGTTAATGCTTTACCCTTTCCTTACTTATTTCACTACAGTTAGGATAATACATCCATACTCGCCAAACTCAAGGTGCAACCTGACCAGGCACCCTGCATGCAACATGACATTGTGAGCCCTCTCTTCTGCAGCTTTTGGGAGAAAAGCACACCATTATGCATACCAGTTTTGCAGACATTCAAATTAGATATTGGTGAAACAGAGGTAAAACTACTTACATATTTGTGGGGCATTCCCTGCCCGAGCCTCTTGGACCCAGGTGTCCAAGAGTTCCCCCTTTCTTTGATTCAGGTCATCATGGTGATGATGACACTGCTCACCTGTGTGGGGGATACCAATAACACAGATGAGTTCTCTGGCCAGCCAGTCCCAAGCCTCCACCTTACACTCTGAGCCCTGGAAACCTCCCTGTAGCAGCTGGTCTTCATGGTTTTTAAGTAGGAGTCCAACCATGACCCTGGACTCCAGAATGCCCCAACACTGCACCTGAAAGTGTGAACCTTCACCAACACCAGCCATAGCACCCATCAGAGAAAAAACTCCAATAGATTATGCTGTGTTTCTGCCTGTTGGGCCTAATATAGGCTGTTTTCCCACCTTTACACATCATAGGGCAATATTCAAAAAAGTGCCGCATTGTTTAACACTGCACAAACCAGAGCAGCTGATCTGAGAAGCGCAAAAACTCACAGAACAATACTCTTAGTGCAGCTAAGCAGCACACAAACCAGCCAAGCAGAGCTGAGCAGTGCATAAAAATTGGCAGCCATTATCATATTTATGCGGCATTTAGCAGGTCTCAGCAGACCCATATATTAAATTAGTCTGCAAAATTTGTATATTAAAATTAAATACTAATTTCCCTTTCATGTATTCAAACCATGGACCTACTGAACATGAAGCCATCACTCTACCCATTTAGCTATGTGGATATTAAGAAATCCACTATATCTTCACATATACCACTGAACTACATATAAGCAGTGCTGAGCTCCGTGCCACGCTGCGCAAACACACTTAGATATGCTTAAGCATCACATTTAAATAAATAATTAATGGCATCCGGTTTGTATTTTTAGATGTCTAGCAGGTGTCTGCTGTCTTATCTGTGGGCGCCACTTAGCATTGCTATGCTTCACGTCGTGCCATGCAAACATGCTTTTTTTAAAAAAAAAATAATAATAATAAAACACTACCACAGTGCAGGGAATCTCTTACTCCTCTGCAGATATGGTTATCACTACACCACTCTGCACTGATTCAATAACCGTTTTTCTCCGCTCTCCCTCAGCAATACACCATCATTAATATGCATGATGCGCTGCTGAGGGGGAACCTTGTACACCGTCACAGTAACATTCCATGTAGGCTCTACGCTGTGTCTACACAGATTTTATTAAATCCTGGGGCACATCTGACACTGTAGTAGAGCTGAGCCAGGGTTTTATTTACATATCTCAGCATAAATAGGAGCATCAGAAATATAATTTCCTCTCTGTTTCTGTCTGCTGTCTATATTCACTAAAATGTATTTGTGAACTAGCTGTTTCCTTTACACAGAGAATGTATAAAGATGCACAGCTCTTCCCAGCTGCATTACAAGCTATCAGATCCAGCAAAACATTTCCCGTTTCTTTATTTTTTTTTAATTGAATGCTTCTGTAGCTTGTAGTATGTGGAGCAGACAAATCTCCATGCACTACAAAGCATTATCATCAGATCTCCCATCATAACTTTAAACTATGTTCTTTACGTGGATGCCGAGATTCACCTCTTTTTTTTTTTTTTTTTTTTTTCAAAACAGGTTTATTGTTTTAACATATAAGAGAAATATCATAACAATTTTATACAAGTAATTAAAATAGGTATTATTATAATATTCAACAAAACAACTAAAGTATTTACAAAGACATCCACTACAATCAGATCAATTAATTAAACTAAAATACCATGCTATTGAAATTAAAATTTTTTTAACAAATTTTGTAAATTATCCCATACAATAAAATAAGATGTTTTTCTATTTGTTCTAGTCCTAATTGTGTTTATTTCCATATGGCACACTATATTCATAACATTTTTAAATTCATTGAACGAAGGAGGTGTATCTGAAATCCAATTTCTAGTTATTATTTTCCTAGCCACTGCTAGAATAGACCATAACAAGGGAAGCTTAACCTTTTTAACACTTTGAGGTACAGGTGTGTTGAATAATATAAGAGATTTAGAAATAATGAAATTATCTGTAAAAGAGCCTGCAAAATTCAGTAATTGACTTCCAGTATTCTTTCACTTTTATACAGTCATAAAACATATGAGCCCAGTCAGCATTAATTTCTACATTACATCTCTTACATAGATTATCTTTATTATTTATTTTATTCATCATCAAAGGTGTATAAAAGATCTATGTAAAAATTTCCATGTATAAAGTCTCCAGACAATGGAAAACGTAGTTCTATAAGCAGATTCCAATATATATTGTTTATCTTGTTGATTTGGTGGGTCCCCATTAATAGAAGTGAAATAATTCCAGTATGAATCTACACTGTAAAAGTTTCTTGTCTGATAACTTTATGTATGTATGAAAGTTTACCTTTATCAGAAACTTTATGTTGTAAATTTAATATCAAGTAATCAATCAGTGTTGGAATAGATTCTTTAACAGTTATAGACATTAAATCTATTTTATTAATGAGATGTTGTCTAAAGGTCTGAACCTCTAACCAGCAAGTTTCTCTTAGATCAAATTCTTGTTTTAAGAAATCTAGATTTTAACTTTATTATCAGATATCAACTGATACCAGTACTTTAGATCATTATCTATAGCTAAATGAGTTCCTTCAGAAGTAGATGACAAAAGCATACCCTGAGTATACATTATAGGAAATACAATAAAATTCCATTCCCTATACTTAGGGTGCATGAATATAAAGTTACGATAACTAATAATAATATTTAATGGGTAACTAACCATATGTTTAGGTGTAATAGGTGAAGTACAAAATTCCTTTAGTAACCATAACATGGAGTTATTTACAATCATATTTTTATGTGTTAAGGAGATTTTCATGGAGTGTATACTAATTAGCTCCCAATAATCTTTCCATTTTGTGACATATGACTGATCTATTAATAAAGTAATAACTTTTACAATAGAAGAGATAATATATAAATTAAAGTCTGGAAAAGAAATACCCCCATAGAGACCAGCTATTAGTATGTTTCTTTAATGCAATCCTAGGTCTATTAGGTGCCCATAAGAAATTTAACATTAGTGTGTTCAGTTTCTTGATAATTATTTTGTAGGTGGAAGTATTATTGATTGTATTAAGTATAAAATCTTGGGGAATATTATCATTTTAATAATTGTAAGTCTCTCCTCCATAGTAAAAACATATTATTCCAGGTATTAAAAAGATTTTGTATATTAAGAAAACAGGTATTATAATTATTATATATAATAGATTTAATATCTTTAGATAGTATTATACCTAAATAAGTTATCTGACCTGAATTGGGTACATATTTAGTAAAATCACTAATGAGAATATTTTTCGTGTATATATAGGTAGTATTTTAGTTTTTCTTCATTGAATATTAAACCAGAAATACTTTTAAAATTCATCATGTTATCAAATAGAGACTGTATAGAAGAATTAGATCCTGCTGATGTAATTAGAACATCATCTGCAAAAGTTGAATTTTGGATGTTGTATTTTCATCTATTTCAAAACCCTCTATGTCAGACTGTTTCTGATCAAATTAGCCCAAGGCTCCATTACTAAAGTGAATAATAGTGGAGAAAGTGGACATCCTTGTTTTGTACCTTTAAGAATGGGTATTTTTTGTGAAACATATGTTCCTACCTTAATATAAGCCAACGTTCCTTTGTATAAATGTTCAATTAGATTTACAAATGCATCCGAGAAGTTTGTGCACTTCATTAAGGTAAACAGATAGTCCCAACTTACTGAAT